>NW_027187391.1:33442508-33510517 GCF_028583685.1 Petaurus breviceps papuanus
CCTTCCTTCCTTCCTTCCTTCCTTCCTTCCTTCCTTCCTTTTTTTTGGGCATGGCTAATTTGGGAATTTATTTTGATTAATTATACATATTTATAAAAGGGTTTTTTCCCCTCTTGCTTTCTCAATGGGTTGGGAAATGGGAGGGAGTGAATTGGGAACTAAAAATAAAACTAAATTTTAAAAATAAATACAAATATGAGTCAAGAAAAACAAAATATATAAGTGAATAATCAGAAAGGACTTTATAAAGGCAAACTGTTTACATTCTAATGGGAGAGAGTATTAAAAAGTTTCTTTCCAAATCTTAGTGGTAAAGTTGTCATAGAGATAAGTCAATTGAGACAGAAGCCCTCTAAATAGTTTTGTTATGTTTCAAAGACATAGTAAGAAAAAAAAGAATGGGGTGAGTAGGACATCAGGGGAAATAAAAATCAGAGAATTTGTTGACACAGAGAATCTGCATGTGCAAATAAAGCCATTTCAAAACATGGAAGGAGCTGGGGGAATGTTCATCACTTGAACTTCACTTTCATTTAATCTAGTCAAAAGAGGGCAGAACACATACAATGAGTTTGGTATAAAAATACATTCAACTCAACAATATAGGAATGGGAAGAGGGGAAAAACATAAAAGAGGAAGTAGATTCATGGACTGATTAGTCATAAACAAAAATAATAACAGCACCAAACTCTATACTTGAAGAAGGGATAGTGAAGAGGTTAAAAAGAAAACAAAAAGACAATACCTTTGAAAAAGCAGGGAGTGAGAAGTATAGAGAAGAAAAAGTATATGGGAACAAAGTAGAGAGAGAAAAAAACCAGTTAGCTATCATAACTCTGAATGTAAGTTGGATGAATGTATCCATAAAATGGAAGAAGTTAGTAGAATGAATTAGAAAGCAAAATCCAATGTGCTGATTACAAGAAATACACTTGAAAGATCAAAAACTCATGTGGAGTTAAAATAAAATGTTGCAGGAAGATATGTTATACTTTAGCTGAAAACAGAAAAGTAAGGTTAATGATTATCATTTCTGAGAAGACAACATCAAGGAAATTACATTTTGATGAAAGGTAACAAAGAGAGTGAATTGATTTCAATACTTAACAAATATACACCCAATGTTGTAGCTTCTAAAAACTTAAAGAAAAAATGGATTACAAGGTAAAATAGACAATGAAACTTCAATAATGAAAGATTTCAATTTATTCCTATCAACCCTAGATAAAACTAACTGAAAACTTAAAGATAAAGAAGTTAAGGATCTGAATAAAATTTTAGAAAGTATAGGAATTATAGATCTCAGGTAATAATTGAATGGAAATAGGAAGGAGCGTATATATGTATATAAATGTATGTATGTATATATGTATGTGTACATATACATATATACACACTCATATATATGTGTATGTATATTGTATGTATATATACACACAATTCTTCATGACAACTTCATAAAAATTAATCACATCTTAGGACATGAAAATCTCACAAACAAATATGGAATGCATATACTTCTTAGACATATTTTACTGATTATCATGCAATAAAATTTTATTAAACAATTGCTTTAAAAAATTATTAAAATCAGCTGAAGAGAAGCCGGTAGGTGTTACAGTGGATAGAGCCCCAACCCTAGAATCAGGAGGACCTGAGTTCAAATTCAGCCTCAGAAACTTAAAAACTATGCTACTCTGAGCAAGTCACTTAACTCTGATTGCCTTAAAATATCAGCTGAAGAAAGTTTAACTCTAAAGAATCATTGAATCAAAGAACAAACCATAGAAAAGATAGATAATTTCATTAAATATTAAAAATGCACAAATGCACACTGCAAACAGTCCAGAAGAAAGAGTTCAAAGACCAAGGATCCACAGCCAAGCTTATACAAGACCTGGAAGCTTCTACTAACATGGGAGGGGATCTTGGAGTATGATGTTACAAAATGCAAAAGATTTAGGCTTATAACCAAGAATAATATAACCCACAAAGCTGAATACCATCATACTGGGGAAAATACAGATTATTAATAGAATGGAACATTTTCACACATTTCTATTGAAAAGACAAAAACAAAATAGGAACTCTGAATGTAGAGGAACCTAGAAATGTAGATGTTTTTGAAGAGGAGAAAGAAAAGAGAGGACCATAAGAATACTAATATTGAAAGGAGGATAAAAGGGGTAGGTCTTATTTTTCATAATTGGGGTTTAAGAGAAGAGTATAGAAACATGGATGGAGGAGTAGAAGTAGGCTTTAGGTGAATCTTATTCCCAGACAAAGGAGAATTGAACACACATAAACAACAGTCAAGTGTGATTAAGTGTGATTCAATAGAGAAACAGGTGGGTGTGGGGCTGGGTGTTAGCAGAAAATATACTACTGAGCAGGAAATAGTGACAAGCAAAACAAACTTCCTGATCCTAAAGGAGGAATTAAAAGAAAGAGGGGAGGAGTAGATAGGAAGGGAAAGATCTGGAAACCAAAGAAGTGATCATTAATTGGGGAATGACTGAATAGATTTTTGTATATGCATGTAATGAAATATTATTGCACCATAAGAAATAATGAAAGATTCAGCGAATCCTTGGAAGTATGAACTGATATAGAGTGAAGTGAGCAGATTGAGAACAATTTATATAGCAACAACAGTTTAAAGAAATATTACTTTAAGAGACTTAAGAATGCTGATCAACACAAGGACTAATCATGTCCTCTGAGGACCTATGATGGAACATGTTTTCCATTTTCCAAAAGAGAGCTAATAGTAAAAAGGTGGGAAGATACGCATGTGTGTATGTCTGTATGTACATGCATATGTATATGTCTACACATACACTTTTGGATATAACCAAAGTATGGCTTTGCTTTACTTGACAATGCTTATTTGTTACGATCATTTTTTTTTCTCTTTCAGTTGAGAGGGTAAGATGAAAATGATGGTGTTGCAAAAACAAAAATGAAAATAAGAAGGGCCATTGAAGCAATAATGCACAGAAGAGAAGGTGGTTCAAAAGGAAGCAGATTACAGAGGAGTTTTGAAAGTAACAGTTCAGAAGGAAACAGAGAAGTAGAGCAGCTTTAAAATTTTAATTACTTATACCCATTTTTAAAAGCAAGTGATATGGAAAGGATTCTTAGTTTCATACACAGTCCTTTTTTCATGTTCTGCTAATACATATAACTGTTCACTTTAGTATTTAAGTTGAGAATAAAAATTTAGATTTAAAAAAGTAAAATTGCAACCAAATAAATGAAATGAGAGAGTTGAAAGAGATGGCTTCTGAAGTCCTACATACTGTAGCTCTACAACCCCCATATAAACCCTTTCATAATAACTAGAACAGACTGTGAATTTATTATTGAATAAAATTCAATCCAGGGCAGTGAAGTTTTATGGCATTTGAAAATGGATTTTTGGTAATGTTTACCCCTTTCTCATGCTACATACTACTAATGCCTTCCTCACACAGGTACCACTTTTTAATGTCTCAAGAAGACTAGGGGAAGAAAGGGAAAGATCAAATATCATTAAGGTGAGGAGAGAAAGCAGACAAATCACTTAGCTTTAACTAAATACATAGAAAGCATAGGTTCCCACTGTCCTCACCCATCATCTCTTGTCACCTGTCTCTTACTGTCATTGTACCATTTTTATTCTTATGAAATGAGTAGAATTCATGGCAGTTTTTGTCCTCAGTCTTGTTTACTTCTCTTAGCTTGCACATATTATGAAACAGTTGAACATGTCTGCCAACTTTAAATAAAGAATGAAAAAACAAAAATGTAAATTAACATTATTAACTGGGGAAAATTTTATATACTCTTCCTGCTAGGACTAATTCATGTCCAGAGGCCAAGAACTGCCCATGGGAGAGGCTTCCATGACTATCTTTTTTATACCATTAAAGATGACCTAGCTTATTGGTGTCATGTGCCAATTTTCTGAAGGTCAGAATCCCAAAGGAAGCAGAGGCTTAATGAGGTAAAAGGATCTTTGATCACTAGGCAGAAAGCAGGTGAGGGTTAGATGTAAGAGGAATATGCCAGGTGTAGACTTAAAAGTTTGTAATATAGTCACTTTGACATGTTAAGGGGGAAACATGCAAGCAGGATCCAAAGTTGGTCAAGAGCCCTTGAATCTAGGATCTAAATGACTTTAAAGTGAAACAAATTACCTATTTTCCAATTTGACGTCCTCAGCTCAATGGTGAGCATCTACTCTTCTAAATCCTAGCATTTGGGCTAACCTTAGCCACACATGTGACCATCTGTATGATCTTTAGCTTTGGACAGCTCTTCAAAAGTGCTGGTGTTTCCTTACTTAGAAATGGTTGAATTTGCATGGGAACAAAGAAGGGAATTTAGGTGTAGGCACTGATCTACATGGGTTAGGGGAGGAAGTAGCCAACTTGACTGGAATTTAAAAGAAGCTGAGCTAAAGAAAAAATAAATCAACCCTCAGATGGCATGCTTATTTGAATGGATTTGCTTTCCAACAAGAAGAAACAAGCATGCTTAGGGATCTCTGAAAGAAAATGATAGAGATATGCCAGGAGGTTTATGTCAGGAGTCATTTTAGCAAAATAGTATTTTCCTGCATCAATGTCTTGAGAAAGGATGGGCTGTGGGTAGGTGGAAACAATTACGAGGTACAAGGGGAGGCAATCTCAGAGAAAAAAATGGAATTTTTGAAGGAAGCTTACAAGTGTCTCTGGGGGATCCAATAAGGAGTTCTCTCTATTTTTTAATTTTATTTGTGTATCAACTTAATAATCATCAATGAAAACTCTAAGATACAAATGGATTGTATATGAAATTAATATTTCATCTTTACTATTGAATATTCCCTTTGTTCATGCAGATTTTCCCTTGCTCTGCAGTTTACCATTTTAGAGAGATGCCTTGGCCACTGAGAATATGTATCACAGGTATGATTTCCACCCAGATTTGAGACTTGTAACTGAAAGCCAGAAATAAATCATAAAGCAATTGATAGTATTTCCTTACAAAGCAGATTTGATGGCAAAGAAGGAGCATATGGTATTTTCATTCATTTGCTAGACAAATATTTACTGAGTAGCCACAGTGCAAGAGGCATTGTGCTAAATGCTATGTAAGAGCTAAAGGAACATAAGGCATTTTCCCTAACAGTAAGGAAATTTTAATCTAGTTTAGGGAGATAGGACACATAAACAAATATTTAGAATACAAGGCAATTGACAACAAATTTCTTGAGGCAAGTAGATGGTTCAGTGGATAGAATGTTAGGCTTGGAGTCCCATGGTCAAAACCTTCCTCAGACATTTGCTAGCTGTGTGAGTCTGAACAGGTCATTTACCCTCTCTCAGCCTCAGTTTTCTCATCTGTAAAATGACATAACAATAGCACTTATAAAGTACCATAAATGATTGTTATAAGAATCAAGTGATATAATGAAATAAATCCTAGATAAGCAAAATCCTTTGCAAATCACAAAGCGCTATATAAATGCTAGACAGCAGCAACAGCAGCAATAATAGTAGTAGTAGTAGTAGTAGTAGCAGTAGTAGTAGTAGCAATAGTAGTATATAATTAGTAACAGTAATTCTAAAGAAGAAGGAGGCAGAAGAGAAACAATAAAAGAGGTAATTATCTTTAAGTCATATTATAACTTCTTGGTTACTATTTTATGTATTATGTATATTTATATTTAGTCCTATTTTATGAATTCCTCATGTGACATACCATGGCGATAATAGGACGGTATATTTAAACAATCACAACTAAGAGAGAAAATAAGGATGAGATGAAAGATTAAACAACAACAAAAAGAAAAGTAGCTCAGATAAATTTTCAACATGGTCTTATTAAATGCACTGTAACATTTGCCCAATGCTGGGGGAAGGTCAATGTCTTTTCTCCTGGGTAAATGCTGCCTTGGGAGCAAAACCAAGGTTCACTATCTGAAGCACTTACTTTGAACAATACTTCCATTAGTGGAGCTATGACTGTATTTAAGTGGCTTCCTTCCCCTATATATTGCCACTAGGTTTAATAGCTTTAGATCTTTTATGACATAAAAAGCAACTTTCAAAAGCAAAGCTTTCCTTGAACTTTGTATTTTGCCAAATAGAAACTCTTATGTGTGTTTGTGTCTCTCCACTGTTTCTTATCCTCTAAGGGTGAAGAGAACAAAGTTTTTCATCAGGAGACTGTGATGTCAGATTGTACTCAGGGTAAGTTCTTGGGTCTTGCTTCACACATTCAGAGGGAGGCCATCATTAACCCTCAAATTTGCTTTGTAGAGTATGAAGATGAAGTTCCTCAAAGACCAGTCTGGTATTATTGTTCATATTACTCAGGGCTACTTCCCAGGCCTATTCATGCAATTGGATTCATCTGGGGGGGCGTGTGGAGCTAAGTCCTATCCTGGCATTTCCTAACATATGTTGGGGAGAAAGATCAATGGACCAACCAACAAACATTTATTTAGAAGGAACCAAGTTCCATAATGGATAGAGTGCTGGACTTGAATTCAGAAAGATCTGAGTTCAAATCCACCTCCAAATACTCACTAGCTATGTGACCCTGGGCAAATCATTTAACCTCTCAGTCCTGGTTTCCTAATGTATAAAATTGGAATAATAACTACTTCACAGAGTTCTTATAAGGATTAAATGAGATTAAAACATGTAAAATGCTTTGAGAGCCATAAAGTGCTATATCAATGCTAGTTACAGGGTATCTAG
Organism: Petaurus breviceps papuanus; assembly: GCF_028583685.1. NCBI lineage: Eukaryota > Metazoa > Chordata > Mammalia > Diprotodontia > Petauridae > Petaurus > Petaurus breviceps. Next base: position 33,449,244 of record NW_027187391.1, read on the forward strand.
GTGGCACAATGAATAGAACACCAACCCTGGAGTCAGGAGGACTTGAGTTCAAATCCAGCCTCAGACACTTCACACACACACACACACTCACACACACACACACACACACAAACTAGCCCTGTGACCTTGGGCAAGTCACATAACCCCAATTGCCCTACCTTCCCCCCTCCAAAAAGCAAAAAATTAAAAATTAAAAAAATAAATACTAGTTATTTATTTAGCATCTTCTTTGTATCAGACACTAGGGTACCCACAATTAAAACTCCTGTCTTTTGACTATCCACTACACCATTCAGCTGACTCATATAGGAAATGATACTTGAATTAAGCCATGAAAGGAGTTGGGATTCCAAGAGATAGGAGTGAGGAGGAAGACTATGAGAGGCATGAAAGATAGTTTGTGAAAGGAAAGAGATGGAATATCATATGCAGTAAAGAACAAGTAGACCAGCTGGCTAGAACACAGATTGTGTGTCAGTTGATAATGGTGTGCAATGTGTCCAGAAACATAAGTTGGAGTCATATACTAGAGGGCTTTAAATGCCAAAGAGAGAAGTTTCTGTTTTATCACAAAGGCAATAGGTGGATCAGGGTTCATTCATCTGGGGGGGGGGTGTGGAGCTAAGTCCTATCCTGGCATTTCCTAACATATGTTGGGGAGAAAGATCAATGGACCTTTTCATGAACAGAGAAGAGACATGGTCAGGTCTGCACTTTGATAGCTGTATCTAAGATAGATTAGAAAAGAACAGGGACTGGTTGGAGGGAACCCAATTAGAAAGCGATTACAACAATCCACACAAGAGGTGATGAGGCCCCAAAATAAGGAAGTGGCCATGTATGTTGAAAAAATAAGATAGATACAAAAGATGTTGTGGACATAGAATTGTCAAGACTTGGAAACTGATTGGATATGAGGGAGAGAAAGGGAAAGTAAAGAGTCAAGAATAATTCCAAGGTTACTAAACTATTTGATTGGCAAGTGGTAGTATTATCAATAGAGAGTGGGAAGTTAGGGTGAAAATCAGCTCAGGAAGAAGATAATTTCTATTTTGGACATGTTTTTGAGATGCTTATGGCACATCCAAGTGGATAGGTCCAACAGGCATCAGTGATTTGGGAGTAATCTTCATAGAGGTTATAATTTAACCCAAAGGTGCTGAGATTTCCAGGAGATCGTAGAGAGAGAGAAAAAAGAGAATCATAGGATTTCAAATTAGAAAGAAATCTAAGTAGCCACCGTATAGTTCCACCCATACTAGAAAAAAAGAATTTCCACTGCAACCCAATGAGTGATCATCTAGTACTTTCTTTTGAAGACTTGCTTGAAGAGGAATGCATTAGGGAACAGAAAGGGAACAAGCAATTTACTGAGCACCTACTTGGTGCCAGGATGTGTGCTGAGTACTTTACAGATATCTCATTAATCCTTACAGTAAATGCTATTATTATTCACATTTTACAGTTGAAGAGATAGAGTAAGTGCCTTGCTCAGAGTCACATGACTAATAAGTGTATGATGCCAGTTTAAACTCAGGTCTTCTGACTCCAGGCCCAGTATTCTATCCATTGTGCTCTCTTTTCCTTGGCAGTCCATTCCACTTTTGGATAGCTCTAATTGTTGGGAAGCTTTGCTTTGTATTAACCCTGAATCTACTTCTTGGCAACTTCTACCCACTGTTCCTAGTTTTGCCCTCTAGAGCCAAGTGGAATAAAACTAAACTCCCTTCAATATGAAAACCTTTCAAATATTTTAAGGCAGTTGTCATGTATGTCCCCCCAAAATGGAGGCAAAATATTGCTCTGGGGCATTGTGCATATAGAAGGGGACCATGAATGATTAGATTATTCAGCAAAAGTCACAAAGAAGGGGTCGTTAAACAGGTGGGAAGAGAATTAAGAGAGAACAATGGCATGAAAATCTAGAAAGGAGGAAATTTCTAGGGGACAAAGGATGGACCATAGTGTTCGGTGTTGTAGAATGGCCAAAAGGATAGAGACTGAGAAAAGTCCATTGGATTTAGCAGTAATAAGAATATTGGTAAGCTTGGTGAGAGCAATTTCAGGTGAGTGGTAGGGTTGGACACTAGATCACAAAATGCTGCAAAGTGAGAGAGATATGAGGAAGGGAAATAAAGAAGTGAATACCTTTTTCTCAGAATTTGTCAGTAAAAGGGAAAACATCTGATATCTGAGGGGATTGGCAGCATCAAATAAATACTTAAATAAAGAATAGGGAAGTTCTGGGTATGTTGATAGGCAACAGAGAAATAACCAGTGGATAAAGAAATTTGAAAATTATAAAGAAAAGGAACCATCATTGGAACAAGATCCCAGAAGAGACAGGAAGGGGTGGAATGAAGAGCACAATCCAAAGACTGGATCAAAGGAAGAAAGAATGGGATATACTACTAAAAGTACTTCGAACACAACACTGAGGGGGGAAAGGAGCTTATAACATTTGTCCTTCATTTTCTCAGGATAGTATGAGGCAAGTTCTGAGAGGGAGAGGGGAAGGAGCGGCTAGGTAACTTCAACAGAGAAGAGAAGCTTTGGAACCAACATAATTGTGAATGCTATAGGAAATTCAATAAGGAAGATAAAAAGACTTACATGAAGTAGTTAGGGCTGAGTTGAGGTTAGATATTATAAATTTGTAGTGGAGTTAGTCAGAATGAGTGAACAAGTTCTTTCAGCAGTGTTTAAAGCATGTAGATAAGCATCAAATCACTATCCTGGGATTGTAGACTTTAAGAGTCTTACAAATCTTAATTCACAATATTGATGTGATTTTTTAAAAATTCAAGACAACTATCTCTATTATATATATATGTGTGTGTGTGTGTGTGTGTGTGTTCTACCTTATGACAACAGTTTACCTAAACCTGAATTTACAAAAGAGATGAATTGAGAATATAGTGGAAGTATTCCTCATTTTACCACAGGCTTCCTTTGAAGTAAGAATCATTAACCTGAGTTGCATAAAGTTTTAGGGAAAAAAATTATAACTATTTTTAGTATAATTGGGGTTTTTTTTGTAATCACAAGTATTGTATTTTATTCATTTAAAAACATCATTCTGAGAAGAGGCCTACAAACTTCACAAGCCTGCCAAAGGGGTCCATGACACACACACACACACACACACACACACACACACACACACACACATACACAGATTGTGAACTGCCTTAAGGGTGCTCCCAGAAAACACTTAAAATCTAAAATGACTTGAATAAATACTGCTTCATATGCTTTTCTAAGCATATATCTTTTTAACAAAGCAAGGCACTACAAAAACAAATGAAAACATCCTTGCTTAAATAGAGTTCACCAGAGCCCCATTCCCTTAACTATTCCTCCAGCTTTTCAGCCCTGCAACTTTCCCCTGTACCAAGAATATTCCCTCCTGAATGTGATTTAAGACGACAAGATCTCTTTGCCTAAGGATATGTCTGAGAGGCAGTCTTGTAGGCACTATGTAAAATCAAGACAGCAATTATATCAGCAAGGGTCAATGATGTGTTTGCAGAATGCTTTGGGTTCCTTTTATAAAAAGGTACTATACAAATCCTCTGAAAGGACTGAGAGGCTAATTGTGGTCCTGTGATCATGGAAACTCATGTCACTAGGAGAAAGCTAGATGAGTGTTTAGGACAAAGGCATTCATAGTAGAACTCAATGCAATTCAGACCCAAGGTAAAGGGGTCTTATGTCAGAAGTAGCATTGTTAGTAGCCAGATCCCCATAGAGGCTGTTTAATTAATTCTTTCCTTTGAGAAAAAATGCCAATGACACTTCATTGTTTTGATGAGGAAGCCACAACTGGGGGGACTTTCAATGTTTGTGTGGGAAATCACAGAATACATCCACTCCCTTCTTTGTGAGCAGAACTTCAATCTCTCTAGGATAATAGCATGGTTTTCCAGATATGTCCTTGTGTTTCACTCCTAATACGTTTTCACATTGTCTCTCCATGTATATATGAGTTGTAGGTTCACAATTTAGGCAGCTATTTCTTCTACTTACAGATTTTGAATTTCCTATAAGTGCAAATTAATTATAAACAATTAATGGAAAATATTTCATTCAAAACCATATGACTCCCATTACAAAGAGAGGATGGATTCTGAATTGTAACAGTTATGTTGTAGGGTTGACACATGGACATAATACATCCCTGGGATTCAAATCCTTTGTGAATTTTATACTTTATTTCTTATTTATAGTAGTAAAATATTTTATTAGTGGTGATCACATCACAAATGGCTGATGGACAATGGTTTCCTATCATCATTTTTATTTAAAATAATATTGGGAAATAGTAGAAACAAAAAGGATAATTTGAGAAACACACATACACATGGATTCAGTACTTAAGCCTATTCTTTTCCCTTGGTCCACCCATGCTAAAATAAATGAAAACCATTCACTAACATCTCACTCCTCTCCAGGCTGCACTCCAGATTCTTTCTACCATGTCCCAGAAACCTCTTCATCCTGGTAGCTCACCTTAGCCCTCAATTCACACACTGCTTCTCTTTATGATTGTATGGCTCCTCCAAGAATCTTCATTGGGAGGTAGGGGAGAGAGACATGGGAGACCAACCACGTCTCATTCCTTTATAGGCTTAACTCTGAACTTTCTCTATCATGTGCCCTCATTGAGTACCTTCATCTAACCCTAGCCATCACTTTTAAACTTCCTTTTATGTGCTGTCTTCCTCTATTAGAAGGAAAACTTCTTGATGTTGAGGATTGTCTTTCTGCTTGTATTTGTATTCTCATCCCTTAAATAATCACTGCCACATAGTGAGCACTTTGTTGTTGGTTTTTGTTGACCTTGAAACTTTACTAACCTTCAGGGTAGAACATATTTTGTGTTTCCTTTTTTGGTGATGCTGATGATGCTTCATGTTGCCACGGTTAACATGAAATTTATATATTAAAAACTTTCTATAACCCTGTGGTTTTCTTTCATGAAAAATGTAGAAATCGTTCTTTAAAAGTCACTTAATATTTCTAGACATAGCAAACATGTCACCATTATAACATTTAACATGTTCATGTAATGATCATGTGCTATTTCTTTCTTTCTAATGATGGATGCCAAGGAAGAGATACAATTATACTATATTTAAGACTTTATGTATTAACATGGATACCAGGACATAGCCTCTCATTTAAAAAAAATCTTAAGACATCTTTTTTCTATTTGTCACTTTTCATTTTCTTCTCTATTTAGGACAGAATCACAGGTTTTCAGAGGGAAATAGACCCTAGGAACCATTTAGTACAACTGATAACCCCTCAAAAAGTATCCCTACTACCCACTACCTTTTAAGTAGATTAATTCCACATTTAGACAACTCTGATTATGAAGGTTTCCCAGATATCAAACCTAAATCTGTCTTTTTGCAACTTCCACCCTTTTGTAATATTAATGTGATTTAAGATCTTCCTCACCCATTAATAAGCCTCATGTGGAGTCCATTTAGGGAAGCTTGCTTGTAGGAAGACTTTCACACCATTTGTTAATTTCTAATTAGGCACTGAGTCATGAGGGTTGTAATACCTTCTGGCTCTAAAAAGGGTGTATATACTCTTAGGTTAGCACTTTGCTTTGGGACTAACTCATTGGAAGAATGTTCCTGTGATTTGACCAGATGAGACTCTGGGTGGCCGGTAAGGAGACTCCCCACCTTTGAAAAACTCAGATGTTGGTGCTTCTCTCTCTAGTAACTATGTATGTATTGCCTTGGTCAGACAGTTGGATCTCTCTGTTGATCTGTGGTAATTTCTCAAACAGTTAGAAGCCATGTCTGTTGGGCTTTATTTCTCTACTTGTGTTTTCTCTATTTTCTTTGTTTGGATTTTCTCTGAAGTTCAGGGTGCTGATTTTTTCCCTGAACTATGGAATGTACTTTAAGAGATTGTTGACCCTTTGAACAGTTATCTTTCTTTGTAAAGCATATCGAAGAACCCATGCTAGTAGCTATCCTGGGTATGCTGGTGTGGTTGCCACTATACCTTTGCTCCTGGTTCTGCTCTCCTGGATCAACAAGAACAAGCGTTAATTTTAGTACATGACAACCTTTCAAAAACTTAACCACAGCTAAAATATCTCCTTGGAATCTTCCCTTTTTCAGGCTAAACATGCCCAGTTCCTAAAAACAATCCTTATATGATGAGGATTCAAAGCTTGGTTTCTTTCCATTGGACAATCTAGTTTGTTGATATTGTTCCTAAACTGAGGCTCTTGGAACTTAACCCAATACTCCAGTTGTGTTCTGACCAGGACAGGACATAGAGGACTATCAGCTCCTTACTTCTGGCAGCTGAACTTCTATGAGTGGCAGTTCAATGTTGCATTAACTTTTTCTAGGTTGCCATATTATGTTATTGGTCCAAATTCAGCTCATAATCTGCTAAAACTCCCAGAATTTTTTTTTCAGAAAAATTGCCATGAAATGATGCCATAGCCATCTTATACTTATGGTGCTAGGTCTCCCCCCTTTTAGGTAAACAATCGTTAATATAACAAAGCATATAAAAATTATAAAGGTTAAATATTAATAGCAGGATAAGAGTTTTAATGATTTCAACTAAATAATCAATAATCAACCAACAAGCAATTTATTGTGTGTCAGGAACATTCAAGTCTTCTAGTAGGGCAGGAAATCATACAGATAATACAAAGGGGCAAGGCATGAGAAGGAAGCCAAGCAAATAATTTTTATATGGGATCTACATGGGCCAATCCAAAGTTTATGAGCTAGAGTGACATGGTCTCAAAATAAAAAAAAAATTGTTCAAAAAGAAAATCTACCCTAGGCAACTCTCTAAGGCTATGGGTTAAAGAAGAGTAGAGTTCTCCATACAGATGAAATCTCATGTTAATAACAACAACAGGGGTGGCTAGGTGGCGCAGTGAATAGAGCACCAACTCTGGAGTCAGGAGGACCTGAGTTCAAATCTGGCCTCAGACACTTAACCCAAAAACTAGCAGAGTGATCTTGGGCAAGTCACTTAACTTAACTCAATTGCCCTCCAAAAAGCAAAAATAATAATAATAATAATAATAATAGCAACAACAAAAGAGAAAACCATTATTTCCACATGGCACTTTTATAACATGTACATAGGTTTTCAGAGGGAAATAGACCCTAGGAACCATTTAGTACATACATAGGTGTATGGCAAACTATTTAAACACTCATTTCTGGTTCTAAATTTCCTTATATATAAAACAAAAGGACTAGATTAAATTATCTCTGAAGTAAAAACAGAAACTCTAAAGTGGAAGACATGCTATATGAAAATATTGTATACACAAATATATATTTGATCAGGTTTTTTTAAAGACTTAGTTAAATTTCCTTTAAATTCAGTGCCATATTTCTAATGAATGTTAGAAAAGGCCAGTAAGTTTTTAATATTATACAGCAACCTGTCAAAAGACAATGACCCTTATCACCTAATCAGAAGAGATGATCTTTAAGATAGGTACTTTGGCAGATATTTCTTAGTATGCCCTGCAAAACCTAGCACAGTGCTAGACCAATAAATGGTTATGTTGTCACATCTCTAACTATGATCCAGCATGTCTTCAAAGCATGAAATAGCAATCATATTATTCTGTTAAAGTATAGTGCTTCCACTAAGCATGAGGCAAAAATTCATCACAGATTATCCCAACCTGTCCCTTCCCCAAAGTATAAATGTTCCCAGATTCTCAAATCACAAAACAGTCTCATAAACATTCGTATAGCTACAGGCACAGGAGATACTACAATGGTCATACATAGCTCTTACTCTATTAGCTGCCTTTCTAAGAGTGTCAGTTAATCAACAAGGCAAACAAACACAGAAATAAAATGAAATTGGAGGGCAGCCCAGGGGATAGAGCACTGGGTTTGGAATCAGGAAGACTCATCTTCATGAAATCAAATCTGGCCTCAGACACTTACTAGTTATGTGACCCTGGGCAAGTCACTTTAACCATATTTGCTTGAGTTTTCCTCATCTGTAAAATGAATTGGAGAAGGAAATGGCAAACCAGTCCATTTCCAAGAAAAACCCAAATGGGGTCACTTAGGGTAGGATATGACTGAAAAATGATTGAACGTGACATCCCAGATTGTTTCAGTTGAATTCTTTGTATAGTAAAATTTTAGTATTTAAAGGATAAGCTCTTGTTTTATGGGAAAGTTTGAGGTCATTAAAGGAACTTTACAATTGCCTACAGATAATTTACTCGTAACCTCTTACTGTTTTATTGTGAGTCCAAGTTGTCCATGTGTAGTTTCTGTCTATGGAAAGCTCTATGGGTTGTCTAATAGCCTATATAAAAATCTGGTTGAAGTCTGGCATTCTTAATCCAACTTGGTTTTTCCTGTGTACATGGTTAGATCAAATGCTTTTGAGTGGTTATGAAAGTTATATAGGAAGCCCGACAATGTTTGAGGGACTGATGCAGTCAGCACAATATTATTTGAAAATTTATGGAGTTTACATCCTTATGTGTTATGCCTCACTTGATAGTAATAATCAGGACTTTGAACAATACTTTATCTGTGATTATAAAGGAATTTTTAAAGCTTTTGGTGCATACATGGGACATAGAATATTAGAAAAGATCATTCATGGTTTTGTTTTCCTAAAAGATCTGTAAACACTGTAGAAATGCATATAATTAATATTTTTCTCTTCTTAGAGAAGAGAAAGTAGGTTACAACAAAAGTATATAACTAAACAGGGAAAATATAATATGACATGGTTAAGAGCTATTTTTCTTTCCTGATTAGTGTCTCTGATACCTTTTCTTGGTGTTAATGTAAGTTAATACATATGAAAATATCTTGTAAATTGTAAAGCTCTCTATAAGTATAAAATTTATTCTCCTTGGATTAGAGAAGTGGGTGGTAATAAGGAAAGGAGGAAGATAATGAAAAAAGACATCTTAGAAATGATGTGGAGTGTGAGGGTCAATTATTTATAGTGCTTTATAGTCATTTATATTTTAAAGTGCTATATTGTAAGGAATTATTAAAATTCTGTCCAGCAAAATATAATTTTGACTTTATGCTTGAACTCCATAACAATGACAAAATTGTGATTCATTTATCCGAATTGTTTCCCTTTGTTGTATCCAGCACATGTACTTGAGACACAAAGATTAATAAATTCATAAGTCTAGTGAGGCTTTAGTTACACCATGATTGTATCTTCAGGTAGGAGCACACCAGAATGACCTTGAATGGATGAGAATTTCTTCCATATTTAAGGGTTATCTGAGAAGGAGATTAAATGGTTTTCTTTGTAACATTATAGTATCTAATGTACACTCTAAGACAGAGATTCTTGACATTTTTTGTGTCATGGACTTCTTTGGCATTCTGGTGAAATCTATTGACCCCTTCTCAGAATAATGTTTTAAAATACATAAAGTAAAATACATAGATTTACAAAGGAAACCAATTATATTGAAATAGTTATTACAGTAACATAATACATCTTCTGGTGAATCTAATAACAATAATTTCAAAGTAGTGATTAGTATAAATGATATTTTAAAATATATGAAACAGAAATAATGTGGTAGGAAAACATCTGGAGCTTCTATTGGTGACAAAATATTTGTAATATTAGTGTTTTGTTGCCTAAATTCACAATTGAAGAAAATGCTAACTTTCAGTTAAGTTAGTGAATAGAAAGATATAATTTGTTTTCCTATTCAAGTTCATGAACCCCATGCTAATGTTGATTGTGATGGAATACTACTGTGCTATAAGAAAGATGAGTTTAATGATCTTGGAAAAACATGGAAAGACTTGTATAAAATAACAAAAAATGAAGTGAGCAGAACCAAGAGGACATTGTATACAGTAACAGCAATATTATTTTAAGAATGTCATTGAGTAAATAAGTCATTTTGACAATTATAAATTTCCAAAGAAATTCTAAAGGACATATGAAGAAAGAAGCTATGTATATCCAGAGAAAGAACATAAATAGAAGTTTTTATAGAACAATTTTACATATATATATATGAAATATATGTGTATAAAACTTATACACATATATTTGTCTCTGATGGCAGCCATCTCTAGGGTGGGGGAGAAGGAAGGAAAAATGAAAGAAAAAAAAGGAATTTATATGATAACTTCATTTTATATTTAAAAAGAATAGTAAGTTATACATAATAGATTTGTAGTTTCTTGTGCAATCATATTTTGAATTATGCAATGTTATAGAAATTCTTGTTTTATTCCATAAATTAAAAATAAAATAAATAAATGTGATAAAAAGAATATTTGCTCTAAGAGAATTATGGTTTATGTCTAACTTGGGTCTACCTCTTGTCAGAGCTAAGGCTTACATTCAAATAAAGATAGAATGCTTGAAGTGGAACTTCCAAAATGTTTTGACTCTGTCTCTCCCTGGAACTATGACTAAGATAAACCAGTTTGAACTGGTCCTCTACTCTTTGTCATCATTGGTTGTTATTGTTTTCATGTACAACACAAATGCTCAAATGCATCTGCACTTTGGTTTGTTTACTGTGCATTCCTGGTGCCTGAAAAAGCAAACAGACAGATTAGGGAAATAATCAAGCTTTCCTTTTAGCTGGACTTGTAGGTACCATATAAATTGTGCCTCAGATGCCTGGAGGTGTGGAAAGAACCACACCACCTTTTGTGTAAATTTCTAGGCTAGTGGTAAGCTTGAAGCTAGAATAGGCTCATTGAAACTTCCTCCTCTGATCTCTAAGAGAGATAAGAATGAAACTCTACCTATGGGAGTTTTTCCAGATCTTCAGCTAAAAGACAAATTTAATGGGCTTTGGGGGCCAGCCCATTTAGCACTGGGCTAAAGAAAAATCCTTAACTTAGGAAAATAACATTCCAAAGAGCCAGATAATTTGACACACATCCAAATATACATGTGTTAAATGCATGGAAAAATTCTTAAGAAGATAAAATACTACTGCACACACAAGAAACGAGTGGTTTTTCAGTGCCATCAATCTACCTGTGATTGGTGACAGTGAGGTGGTTGTGGAGGGAGGTGAGAATTGGGGATGGGGGCAATAAACAAATTAGAAGTCTAAAGAGAGTGGTGGGAAAAGAGTTCAGTATGTGAACTCTTTATCTGTCTAATGTTCTTTCAAGAAGCTGGATTTGGACCCTACTTTGGGGGAAAGGTTGTTTGGGGTCAATCATATGTGGCTGCCTACCTTTGCAGGGGTTAAAGTGAGACCATTACAGGTAAAGGACCATTTCATAGTTAGATGCATAGCTCTCTGCATTTTCTGTTCACAAAACAATTGAAATAACATAACTGGCTATTCCATCACATACATGAATGAAAAAGAGGAGAGGTTCTTTGACCTTTTGAAAACAAACTTCCAAGGGCCTTTTGGGTTTTTGAAACCCTAGTAAAGTTTGCTCTTGATATGTATTTCTGAATAACATCATGGGTTGTGCATTGTCACCTCTTGTCCCACACCTTATTGCCACCCCAGTTTAAAATAGATCCCTTTAGGACTTCTTTTTATTATAAATATTATTAATATTTATATTATATAAGATATATATATATATAAGAATATTATAAATATTCTTGCAGAACAATAATGCACATATGGGCAACTGAAATTATCCTTCTTGCATGTAACCTTTGTAATAGAGGTTGGGATGTGATGCAAAGAGTCCAGGGTAATTTTAGGAGATTTCTTATTTCTGTGAAGGTTCCTTGCCCCAGCTCTGATAATTCTGGGAATTTCATTATCTGCTGCTACCCATTGCATTCTGACCAAGCAAAGGGTTTTCACAAAATTCCAAGAATAAAACAGTTCATTTATAGGACAAAGAAAAATAGAGATCACAATAGCCACCCTGGAACATAATGACACTTGACAATGAGTAACCTTGTCCAGAGACCTGAATCAGCTCCGTCATTTAGAGTCAGGTATTAGGGAAGGATCTCTGAAGGTATTGCTTGTCATAGTTCCTCAAAGCATGACATCTACTACAGCTCTCCACAGCTCCTGGCAGGTGACCCTGGTCACCTGATTCTATAGCATTTAGCTACTGGTGTATCATCACTCTGGCAGTTCTCTGTAGCTCCCAGTCAACAATGTTAGTAGACCAACTCCTTAGTCAGTGCCTTCTCCCAGCAAAGCCTATCCCATAGCCACAATAGGAAAGTAAAGAGAAAAGGACAGTAAGAATATACTCCAGAGCTGCCTTGGTCTCCTTGAGCCTCGCTGTATAAAACAGGGAACTGTATTCTGGATTTCTCCTTGCACCATGGTTCCTGGAAACCTGCAGCTGCATCGAAGCTTTCTTGGAGATCCGTTGTATAGCACCCCTCTCATCTTTCATGCGTCTCTATCACCAATCCAGGTTGGGTTAAAATGACCAAAAGTCCCATATCCTCCTACCTTGGCACTCACACATTGCACTTTCTACCTGCGTCACCACCCTCCATGGTTGAAGAGCACTGGCAGGGTTCCCATTTCACTTCTTGACCATAACCAGCAATTACATCTCAGGTCTACCATGTCCATCTAGAGCTGACTGGGTAGGGTTATTCAAATGACCTGAGGCTACTTCTGTAAATATAAGAAGAGGTAGATGAGCAGATGGGGTGAAATCCAAGTATTTACCTAGTGATGCCACACACTTGGGAAGAGATTCATTTATAGTGCCTGAAATATGTAAATGTTGAGCCCAGGAATGGACTGGCATATAGGAAACCTGAAGAGCTATATGAGCTCATCTGTCAAATGAGAAGCTTGGCCTCGTTTTCCAAAATCTCTTCTAATCATCATACACTATGATTCTGTAAAGCAAAATTGAAAAGTTAGGCAAAGTTTGTCTATGACACCCTACTATCTCCCTTTTCAGTGTCTTGGCCTCCTTCCATATCCAACAGGTGCTCGGTGCTTTCATGTTTCCTCCTGGCTCCCTCCACAAACACATGCACTTTATGACCACCTAGTCCAACTTCCTTCAAGTAGTGGTTTGATCTCTGAATTTTTTTTTCTACCCTTCCCGCTAACATCAATACACTGTCCTATTCCCTATAATCATAGTTAATTATTTGCTGTTACAGGTATTATAATTAATAATAGGTTAGGGCATCATGTTGCCCATGAGTAGTTTGGTTAAATACATGGGTCATTAATATAAAGGCTTTATCAAAAGAATAAATCTCTAAAGGTAGAATTTTGAGCAAGGTGATAAGATCCTTAGGTCTTTCTATTTGTAGATTCAACATTTGTACCTTTCCAAAATATTCCCATTCCTTTTCCATGACACAATTTTCAACTTACCAAAAAAAAAAAAAAAACCTTCCTATTAGTAAATTTTGGGATTGGCGTGCTGTTAAAAGCATTTCCAATTTATTTGTATCTCAATGTCTTCCTATAATTATTTTCTAAGCAATGAGAGAAATAAGAGCCACTGTTTTTATAGAGTATCCCCTGACTCCAGGTCAGTGCCATGATCCTGACAGGAGGACCCAGGTACAGTTTTGGGGAGCGTCTCATTATCTGTATCACTGGAGGGAACAAATGCCCTGATGATATCACAAATTCCTTTGTGAATCTGGATATCTGCCATGCACTGTGAGATGGGTATGCGGATGAGTGAGACTGTCCTTAGGGAGTTTATAATCATAGAAGCATGACAAGATGTACAAATTGAGTTTAGCTGAACAAACACTTATTAAATACCTAGTAGGTGTGGAGCACTGTACTGGATCCTGGAATGTTAACAGTCACCATTGATATGGCACTTTAAGGTTTGTAAAGTGGTTTATTTTACTGTGTGATTTAAACCTCACAACAGTCCTTTGAAGTAGGTGCTGTTACCATCCTCATTTACATATGAGGAGACCAAGGCTGAGAGAGGTGACTTGACTTGCCCAAGGTCCCTCAGCAGTCAAGTATTTGAGGCAGGACTTCTTGACTCCAAGTCCAGTACTCTGTCCACTATGCCACCTAGCTCTTAAAGTCATGTAACCTCTCTCAGTGGAAACAAAGAGTAGATTAGACATTGAAAAAGAGAAATAGAAGACAAGGTAAGGTATTGATGAAGACAAAAAATATTGAAACTGTGCTAGGAAAATTTAAGGGGAAGTATTTTTTATCTAGGGGCATCTAGGAAACTTTAGTAGAGAACAGGCCACCTGAGCTAAACTTTCTTTTTTTGTTATTTTATTTATTATTGATTTTTATCATTTTATTTGTTTATTTTTAACATTCATTTTTTTTATTTTGACTTTCAAATTCTCTTTCCCTTCCTCTGTCCAGCCCCTCCTCCACCCATGGAGAAGGCAAACAATATATAGGTTATATATGTGTGAAGTCATACACATCATATTTCCATATTAACCATGTTGACAAAATTTTTTAAAAAGCAAGAAACATAAAGTGAAAAAATATACTTCAATCTGAATTGGAGTTCATAAGTTCTCTGTCTCTGTCTCTCTCTGTTTCTGTCTCTGTCTCTCTGTCTCTGTCTGTCTCTCTCTCTGAAAGTGGATAGCATTTTTTATAATGATCCTTTGAGATTGTCTTGGACCATTGTCTTGCTCAGATTAACTAAATCTTTCATAATTGATCATTACAATTTTGCTGTTACTGTTCAAAATGTTCTCTGGGTTCTACTTGCTTCACTTTGCCTTAATTTACATGTCTTCCTAGGTTTTCTGAGACTATTCTATACCTGAGCTAAACTTTTAAGGAAAACAAAGATTCTGAAAAATTATTATGAATGAAAAGCACTTCTTAAGAATGGGAGATAGTCTGCACGAACACTAGGATATTCAGGTTGGATAAATCCATAAAAGGGTATTCTTTGTCAAAGTTACACAAAATTAGTAACATTAGTAGTATAGTGCTAAATGGTACAATGGTCAACAGGTGTCTTTATTAAATACTATGTGCCAGGAACTGTGTTCAGTGCTGGGAATACAAATACAAGGAGTGAAGCAATGTATACTGCAATGAGTTTACATTTTAATGGGGAACATAATGAATACATATATAAGTATATGTGGTCTAAATATAGTTTAGTTTTGTCTGAATATAGTTTAAGACAATGAATACAAATAAATATTGAAAGCAAAGTAGTTAAATACAGGATAATTTTGATCTGGAGAGTACTAGCAGTTGGGAATTCAAGAGAAGTTTCATGTAAAAGGTAGAGTGTGGGGGTGGCTAGGTGGTGCAGTAAATAGACCAATGGCCCTGGAGTCAGGAGGACATGAGTTCAAATCCAGCCTCAGACACTTGACACACTTACTAGCCATGTGACTTTGGGCAAGTCACTTAACCCCAATTGCCCTCCAAAAAAAAAAGGTAGAGCATGAGCTGCATCTTGAAGTGAGAGAGTGTGTCTACGATGCAGAGGGGAAGATGGAATGCATTCCAATCATGGTGAACAGATACCTAGAGAAAGAGCACAGACATTGAACACAAAGAGAAATGTATGGAAAACAGAGAGAAGGCCAGTTTAGCTAGATTGCAGAGGGAGGGATTAGAGAGAGTGTGCCGGTTTGTGTGCAAAGAAGCTGAAAAAGTAGGTTGAGGCAAGAATGAAAAGTGCTTCAGAGGAATCTATATTTGATCCTACAGAAAGTGGGGAGCCACTTTCATTTGTTGAAAAGGGAAGCAATATGCTCAGATTTGTGCTTAAGGAAAATCACTTTGGTAGCAGTGTGGTGGGATGTATTGGAGTAAGGTGGGACTGGAGGCAAGAAGACTAATGGAAAGTAATGAAGACCTGAACTATGTAAGCAAGTAAGGGGTCATATGTGAAAGATATGGAGGTAGAAATGGCAAGATTTGACAAAATGATTGGATATATGATATGGGGGGAGAGTAAGGCATTGTGTCTAGTAGTTGCCTTGGGATAGTAGAGGGAAGAAGAAATGGATTGTGGATATATCATGAATGTTTCTTAGGGTAAGCAAAAATCCAGAGGCTTTGTATATTATTCTTCCTTCACTGCTGAGGTCTCAGAATCATAAGCCATCCTGGCCTCTCAGAGTCCTGGTCAACTGGTTGTTCCCAATGTTATTATGGTCAGATTCCTAGTTCATTCTTCTCTGCCTTATGCCCCTTACCTCAGTAACTACCGAAGTAAAAATCCTCCCTCTTGTTATCGCCCTCTGTATTATCAAACCTATCGATGTCAACTCTTCCCCCTCTGTTGTCCATACCCACTACTACCACCTCCCTTTCAGTTGTGCCCTCTGGAACCCCCATTCTATAGTTAATAAACTCCTTTTCTAGATCTCATTTCAACTTTTTCCATCTTCTTGCAGTGATAAAAACCAGTTTTCCTCAAACTAGTTTGGTGTTCTTGGTAAGTCTTTTCAGGATTTCCTAATCACTACAGGCATCTGTACTTGCCGCTTTAGTTGATGGTAAATATAGAATAACCACAGTCACTAAGCATAGGGAATTTTGAGGACAGTTTGCTACCATTTCTGTTTAGACAGAACCTGAATTTGTCAATAATACCCACTTTTAATTTTCCTTTATGCTGCAACACTTTGATTGAATTGTGATCTCTTGATGTTGGTGCACCTTCACAGATCACACCACATCCAGTTCTTCCAGTCCTATGCTACTCATGCTGAGGTCTTCCTGAAAGTCCTCCAGGTAGCTCCCTCCTACATTGGAGACCTCGATCTGCTTCAATATTTCATGGACACCATGTGAGCGTGCAAAATGATTTTCCTGATTCCATCCTTTATGCCACTTGTACAATTGTTGTTTAGGGTAGTTAGGTGGTACACTAATAGATATAGATAAGAGCATTGGGCTTAGAATTAGGAAGACTCATCTTCATGAGTTCAAATACAGTCTCAGACACTGTGCAAGTCAACTTAACCCTGTTTGTCTCAGTTCCTTATCTGTAAAATGAGCTGGCAAAGGAAATGGCAAACCATTCCAGTATCTTTGCCAAGAAAACCCCAAATGGGGTCAAGAAGAGGCAGACATGAAAGGATTCAATAGCAATTCTCAGTTGGTAACATGCCCCAGACTACACACACATCCACCATAGTTCCTTCACTGTCCCTTTGGGTCACCTTAATTTTGTTAATGATACATTTATTAAAAAATAAATACTAAAAATACTGTGCTAATTATCAAAATTTCAACAAAAGTAATCACAAGAAAATCTTTCACAATACATATCCCTCACAGAGGCAAAAAATTCAACAGAATAATGAGATAATTTCAGAGCTACTTCCTTTACAAAGAGTACAAAATACAGTTTGATAAAACTATTTACAATTGAAACAAAATTTATGAAGGTTATATGATACTGATATGGCAGCATAAAACCAAAGAAGTCTACTTACATTCTTAAATAATGTCAAAGAGAAAAAACTTCACGCATTTAGTTAGAATTTTCACCAAAGTCAAACTCATCCTTAGTAGGTGGAGTTTTCATATTCATTCAGTACTAGAAGTCTCTAATGTCTTTTTGTGTCTGCTCATTAGTAAATGAGAAGAGAAATCATAACCATATTGTGAAATTCATTCTCTCACATGCCAATGTCTCTCTTCTACTGAGATCTTCAATGTCTATAAATTATAGGGTGTGACATGTAGTAAGGATATCTAGAGGAAAAAATTGTGGACTGAGAAGACCATGTCCTTGTACATCTTGTGCTAGCATTCCTCCCAGTCTAGCTGCGAGCCTAGGTCCTCAGTCTGGAACATGTTGAGTTCTGTCTGTTACTTACAGGCCACCGACCTTCATTTTTAATTCTTTGATAACTCATGTGATAGCCATAAAGTATATTAGCATTTCCTTTATCAATGATGTAAGCAAGGCACAGTCACATTATTAGTAGTGTCAAAAGGATAAATTCACCTAAAATCATATAATCTGTTAATAATTTTAGCAAAATAATACTTATTTTCATACATTGAATATTTGGAAAATATTATCATTTAGGCCATTCAGCCAGATTTCAAAGGGGTTAAATGAATTCATCCCTCACTGAAAGAAACTAGATTCATGGTGTTTCCGGGGGAATCTTACTCTGTGAATAACACATGGCCATTATGTTAGAACGCAATTCACAGGTGCAGAAACCAGGGCAGCTCAAACAGCAGCAAATACAATGTAAAACAAACAGCGTTATATACGTTTGCACTCCTGTCAAGAAAATCAGAGCTCACATTTTGGAGAAAGTCAAGGGTCAAAGAAATGCTCCCTGAAGGTATTGATCTTTTTCCATTTTCCTCCTCCTTTGATATTTTTGGAAGCTAAGAATGAGGGTTTTTCTTACCGCTTCAATTTCACTGTTGGATTATTCAGTTTTATTCATTGATTCAGCAAGTACTTATTGAGCACCTGCTATATGTACACTATTTGTAACTCTTTAGTACTTTCACAGCTGTTACACATTAGTCTGATACAGTGGCTCTCAAACCTTTGGCAGTTGTCAAACCCTTCTACTTTAAAAAAAATAATTTCATTGCCTCCAGTGCAATAAAATAATTTTAAATTATTTTTCTTAAAATACTTGTCCCTGTTATTTTAAGGGATCTCTAATTTTACCAATCTAAGTATAGATTCCAACCCATCCTTAACTTCGCATTCTGTTGTTATCTTGCCCATGTTTCCATAGATGCTACACAGAGAATACATGCAATGTGCTGGAAGATTCCCCTGGTTCTTTTAATATCTGGTAGATTCCAATAAAGTAGTTGAGCTATCTACATGTTCCCTCACTCTTGCTACTTGACTGGCTCTTTTCTCAGGTTTTAATTTGATAATTATTTATTTTGACAATTATTATACTTGATTGACTATGACTGAATTAACAAGTATTCTAGAAGAAAATTCACAAATACATTTAATTTTTTTGTCCGTGTCTTTAAAGATAGAAAGGAAGGTGCATTTTCTCATCTCTTTTCATCTAAGAATTATAATTATGCTTCTTGTAGTAATGTTATTGTTATTCCATTATTATAATTATTATGTATATTCTTCTGTCAGATCTACTAACCTCACTTTGTATCAGTTTGTTTCAGTCTGCCTGACTTTCTAGATTCTTTTTTCACTTTTTATTTTTATTTTTAGTTCCAAATTCTCTCCCTCCCTCCACTTCCTTCCTTTCCCATTGAGAAGGCAAGAATTATAATA
This sequence comes from Petaurus breviceps papuanus, assembly GCF_028583685.1. Classification (NCBI taxonomy): domain Eukaryota; kingdom Metazoa; phylum Chordata; class Mammalia; order Diprotodontia; family Petauridae; genus Petaurus; species Petaurus breviceps. Next base: position 33,468,431 of record NW_027187391.1, read on the forward strand.
CCTATTATTCGTATGAAATCATGTAAAATGTATTCCCATGTTGGTAGAAAAAATACATGTTGCAGAAAAAAAGACAAAGAAAAAGAAGAAAAAATATCTTTAATCTGTACCCAGAGTCCATCAGTCGCTATCTGGAGTTGGAAAGCATTTTTCATCATAAGTCCTTTAGAATTATTGTGGATCATTATATTGTTTGGAGTTGTTAAGTATTTCACAATTTATTATCATTATAATATTATTGTTACTGTGTATATTATTTTGGTTTTGTTCATTTTACATCAATTAATATAAGTCTTCCCAGGTTTTTCTCAAACTATCCTTCATTGTTTCTTATAGCATAATAATATTCCCTCATAATCATATACCATAACTTGATCAGCCATTTCCCAACTGATGTATATCACTTCAGCCCAATTCTTTGCTACCATAAAAAGAACTGTTATAAATATTTTTGTGCACATGGGTCCTTTTCCTTTTATCTCTTTAGGGTGTAGACCTAGTAGCAGTATTGCAGGGTCAAAGGGTATGCCTGGTTGTATAGGCCTTTGGGCAAAGTTCCAAATTGTTCTCCAGAATGGTTGGACTAATTCACAGCTCCACCAACAGGGTATCAGTGTACCTATTTTCCCACATTCCTTCCAGCATTTCTTATTTTCTTTTTCTTTCATGTTGGCCAATCTGATGGTTATGAGGTGGTACCTTGGAGTTCTTTTAATTTGCATTTCTCTAATTATTAGTAATTTACAGAAATCTTTTTCTACTATTTATATGACAATGATATTCCATCATATTAATATACTATAATATGTTTAATTATTCCCCAATCAATGGACATCTTCTGTTTCTAGATTTTTTTTTACTACTACTACTGTACTACCACCACCACCACTACCACCGCCACCACCACTACTTACTACCACTACTATTACTACTACAAAAATGCTGATATAAGCATTTTGTTTACCTTCATCCTTTCAAGCTTTTCCTTCCTTGGAATATATACCTTAGAGCAGGATGTCTATATCAAAGACCATGTGCCTTTTAGTCATTTTTTAAATATAATTTTAAACTGATTTCCAAAATGGTTGGACAAATTAACAGTAACACCAACAAAATGCTGGGGCAACTGAATGGCACAGTGGATAAAGTGCCATGCTTGGAGTCAGGAAGACTCAACTTCCTGAGTTCAAATATGGTCTCAGACACTCACTAGCTGTGTGACCCTGGGCAAGGCACTTACCTCTATTTGCCTTAATCCATTGGAAAAGGGAATGGAAAAACATTCCTGTATCTTTGCCAAAAAAATCCCCATGAACATTATGGTCTATGAGGCCACGAAGAGTCAGACATGACTAAATTATTCAATAACAAAAACTTGGGCATGAAGTGGTGATGCTGTAGTTGTGAACTGATCTTTTACAGTTCTAGGGAAGCTGGCAAAAAGAGAGAGATGGAGAAGAATGATAAGGAGTTCAGTTTTTGACATGTCTACAAAATGTCCAGTTAAAGTACACATTTAGTTATACAAGACTAGAGGTCAGGAGAGAGGTTAAATTGGGATAACTAGATCTGAAAATCAGCACAGAGATGATAATTGAACATGTGGGAATCAATGAGATCACCAAGTAAGATTTTATGAATGGAGAAGAGAAGAGGGTCTAGGACGGCACCATGGAGGACTCTCACAATTGGAAGTAAGTCCTGGAGAAAGATACAATGAAGGTTACCAAGGGGTTCTTTTAGAAGGAGAAACTGGAGAGACTGGTGAAAATTTAGGAAAGAAAACCCGAGAGAAAAGGGTGAATGACCATGTTAAAAGCTATATAAAGGTCAAGAAGGATGACAATTGAGAAAAGACCATTAAATTTTGCAAATGGGAGATCACTGGTAACTTTGAAGTGAATAGTATCAGTTAAATAATGAAGTTGGAAATCAAATTTTCAACTTTCCAATCAAATTTCCAAGAGAAAGTTTAGAGTATAGTGAGAGGAAGAAATTTTCCAAAATCACTATCATTAGTCTTTTTCATGAATGAATGAAATGAGTGAATTAAGAAGGTTTTATTAGGCACTATGTGCCAAGCACCGTATTGAGTGATGACAATTCAAAAGGAAAAACAAGACAGTTACTTTTAGGGAGCTCATATTCTATTTTATGGAAGAAACAATACATAAAGGAAGGTTCACTTATAGAGCAGATGGAAAGGCCCAGATCCACTCATAGAAATGTCCAGAAAAAATAGCAGTCAGGTGGCAATGCCCAGGGGTGTGGAGGATATAGTGACAGCAAATCTGGTAAGTCTTTGTGATCTACAGAGCACAGAGGTTGGTAAGGTCCAGTGGGTCTCTGTCTTATTCAAAAGGTTGTAGTTAGTTTCTTCTTGTTTTATCTGCAAGATGAGAATTTGAATCACAACTTACCCATGTGCTATGATCAACAAACTTTATGAGAATTAAGAGGAACTGTTATTTTTATAACTCTGAATTATAAAATTTCATATTCTTAACCAGTTCCACAACTCTTAATGACAGATTTCATGATTGACTTACTCAGAAAAAATAACATTTGCAGTTACTTGTTTTAATGGAATATACTATTGTACTTTGTTCGTATCACTAGTTTAGGTTTTGTTCACCTTAAGATTTGTTAAAATTTGATTTAAATACTCTGGGCTACAGTTGCCTTACCTAGAAAATTAAGGGATTAGAGTAGATTATCCCCTAAACTAGCTTCTAGCTGTAAAAATTGTACAATTCTCTGATTTATGACTAGAAATTGTATAGACTGGGTAACATATCTAGTAAGGCATAGGGAATAATACTAGAATTAGAAATTATGAATTTCTGTGTAAATATAGGTCTACTCTAGACATTTTTGCTCTAGATTTGAAAAAAAATGTTTCCCTTTGTCCTCCTCCTTCTGATTTCTAGGTCATGATAATGTAACTTATTAAAGCAGAAGAAAAGACATAAGTAGAGTAACAACACAAACAAAAAAAAACAAGCAAAAAATCAACTCCACAATTCAGGAAATAACTCTAACAACATATGAAAAGGGAAAAATTTTGAATGAGTTCTTCTGAATGAAGGGAGGGAAGATTTAGCTTTTCAGAACATTCCTATGAGTGAATCTGTCCTCTTTAGGAAATAGAACCACCTTGATTCTTTGGCTTTCTATGAAGCAACACATGTGTAAACAAATGGAAAGAATAGAAATGGCGTTCTGTTTCCTGGACAGCTTTTGAATGCGTGGTCAGACATCCGCTGTCCACAGCACAAATAAAGATGGAAGTGACAGCAGAGAACCTGACATCCTGGAAAATTATCAGTCTGCATTCTAACACATCCTCTAATGTTAGAGAGACTAGTTCCAGGGGAAGAATCTTTACTAATTAATAATAATGATATTAACAATAATAATAATAGCTAACATGCCTATAGCTCTTTGAGCTATTGAAAGTATTTTATAAATATTATCTCATTCTATCCTCACAAAAACTCTGGAAGGTAGGCACCAACATTATCTCCATCTTACAAATAAAGAAACTAAGGCAGACAGGCTAAATGGCTTGTATGGCTACTCAGGTAGGATTTTAATTCAGTTCTTTTAGAATGAAGGTGAAGTGCTCTAACCACTGTCACCTAGCTACGCCAATCTGATAATTATGATAGTAATAGCTTGCTTTCCAATCATACTTAATTTTTCCAAAGCATTCACAAGTAAATACATATGTTGTTATGATTTTGGGTGTACTCGATTATAAGGAGGCCAGAACCATGTTCTGATCAATGTAGGGAGCACCTCATAAGGAAAATCCTCCTCTTTAGGAAATGCTTGGAGCACTGAGCAGTAGAGTGATGACTATTCAGAGACACCCAACCAGTATAGATCAGATGTGGGACTGGAACTCAGGTTTTCATGATTCTGAAACTGCCTCTCATGGCATTACACCATGTGGTCTCTTTTCCATTTAGGGTATCACCAACTACATAAAATTAGAATGGCCCAATGCCATATTAAAACGACTGACTTAGAAAACAGACCATTTCTAATTGAGTTGCTAAAAGCAAAAAAAACAAAGGTTTCTACTCAATTCCACCTTCCCTTTTCACTAATTATTACAATATTCTTCAAATTAGCTTTGTCTAATATTTTAGAAGTGTTTTGCAAAAGGTCATGCTCCTCTGAAATGCACAATCTGTCCTCTAGGGTTTATGTGAGGTTTTATTAAGAAAACAATATGTAGACACAGAAGGAAAGTGGTGTGGCATAATAGAAAGAGCTCTAGATCTCAACACAAAGGACCTGGGTTCAAATCTCAGACCTGCTAATGACTATCGGTGTGACCTTTGCCAATTTTTTCCATCTCTGGGCCTTCTTTTGGAGAAGAAAAGAAGGGGCAAGAGGTACAATAGGCTCCAGTTGATTGTAGGAAAAAAAGGATCATAATACTATAAAAAAAATTTTTTTGCCTTTTGGAGGGCAATTGGGGTTAAGTAACTTGCCCAAGGTTACACGGCTAGTTTTTTTGTGTGGGTGCTTGGGTCTTGCTGACTCTGGGGCGGGCTCTGTACTCACTGCACCACCTAGCCACACCTATAAATAATTTTTTTCAAACCTTCTCTATCCTGCCTCCCTCCCACTACCAAGGAGTTTGTTCCACTATAAGGCAACCTAGGATTTAACTGTGGATTAAAGAAAATGTCTCTCTTTCCTTTCCTTCTTCATAGGCATAGGATTCAACTAAAGATTTTTATGATGCCAGGTATAACCAAGACAAATTCAGAAAAGGAGAATAACTCAAAAATGTGCAAATAAAAGCCTCAAAAAAGAAAAAATCCAGATTGTCTATCTGAACAATCAGAATTCCTTGAATAAAGAATGCTAGAGAGTAACAAAGATATTATAAAAGAAATAAAAGTTATGGAGGAGAGTCTTGTAAAAAGAATCAAAGGCTTAACAAAAAACTTAACATGAACTCCCTTAGAATTGGAAGGGAACAAATAGAGATTAATGGCTCCAGGGAAAAAAACAAAATATATTAAACAAAATGAAAAAGATTGAGAAAACAAAGGAAAATGCAAGATATCTCATATTAAAAAACAATCAACCTGGCAAACAGATCATAAAGAGATAACAAAGATTATTGGATTACATGAAATTCATGACCAAAAATCCCTTTGGATATAATAATTCATGTGAACATTAAAAACAATTGCTCAGACATTAGAACAAGAGAGCAACGTGAAAAAGAAAGAATCCACTGAACATATCCTGAAAGAAATCACCAAATGAAAACTCCTAAGGAATGCCATTACCCCAATCTATGGTTTACAGATAAAAGAAATATTACTGCAAACAGCTACAAAGAAGGAATTCAGTTACTGAAGAACAATAAACAAAATTGTAAAGATTTAGCAACTTTCTCTTAAAGAGGTACATAACATGGAATAGGATATTCCCGAAGTAAAGATAAAAGTCAACAACAGAGAATAACTCATCTAGCAAAAACTAAATATAATCTTGCAAGGAAAAAACAGACCTTGGTGAAACAAGAGGTTTCAAACCTGTTCAGTGAGAAAGCCAGAGCTGAAAAGGATTTTTGAAATCCCTTTTATTCAGGAATAAAAAGAAAAATAAAAAGGTAAGTACTAGTAAAAGATCAGAAGGGATTGTAAAAGAATGGATTGTATACTTTCTAATGGGGGGGGGGACAATAAAAGGATTCATTTGGAATCCTAACATCATAAGGGGCCATAAATATAGTTAAATGACTAACTGTAGCTATACTATAGCTTCATTAGATTTTGTCAAGATTATAAAAAAAAAGGTTGTGGAAAATACAGTAGAGAAATATATGAAGGTTGAAGGAACTTATCACATAATTGTGGTGCATAAATAAAAGTATATGCAAGCATAGTAGGCATAGGTGAAGCAAGCATCATTTGAACTTCATTTTCATTTAAACTGTTTCAAAAAGGAGTAGAACATACACAGACACAAATAATTTTTATAAGAATATATTCAACTTAATGGTCATGCAGATAGGAACAGGAAGAGGTATATAGAGCATTTAAAAGGGAAGTAGGTTCAGGGAGGAATTAGTCATAAGCAAAATATACTCAAGCTTAGAGAGGGGACAGTGAAAAAGAGATTAAAGGGAAAGAAAGCAAAACTAAGAGGCGTAATAAAAGAGAGCAAGGAGCATAGAGAAAAAAACAAAAGAATAGACTGGAGGCAAATATACAATTTACTATCATAATAGTGAAATGGAATGGAGTAAACTCCCCCATAAAACAGAAGTAGAAGTGTCTATTAGAAAGCAAAATCCAAAACATTCTATTCTGTCTCGTCTGAATACAAAAAGAAATGGCAACAATTACAGTTTCAGATAAGGTAATGGCAAAAAAAAAAAAAAAAGACAGAAGAGAAATTTGATGAAAGGCAACATGGACAATGAATTGATTTCAATAGTTAACATATATACACCAAATGACAGAGTACCTAAATATTTAAAAGCTAAATGAATTATAAGGAGAAATGGAAAGTAAAACTATAATAATGAGGGATCACAATTTACCACCTTTCAACCCTGGATAAATCAAGCCAAAATATAAATAAAAAAGAAGTTGTGGATCTAAATAGATTTTTTAAGAAAAAAATAAATATGAGAGACTTTTGGTGATTATTGAGTGGAAATAGAAAAGCATACATATATCTCAATTGTATATGACATATTGGCAAAAAATTGATCATGTCAGAATATAAAGATCTCACAAAAATGCATAAAAGCAAAAATACTATAAGCATTTGCTGACCACATTGGAATGAAAAAATAAACAAAGGGCTCAAAAAAAGTATTAAAAAATGACTGGAGAGGCAGTTAGGTGGTGTAGTGAATAGAGCACCAGTCCTGGAGTCAAGAGGACCTGAGTTCAAATCCAGCCTCAGACACTTAACACAAAACTAGCCATGTGACCTTGGGCAAGTCACTTGACCCCCAATTGCCCTACCTTCCCCCCTTCAAAAAGCAAAAAAAAAATTGCTCGAGACTAAAACACTTTATCCTAAAGAATTGGAGATTTAAAGAATGAATCATAGAAATGATAGTTAATTTCATTAAAGATGATGACAATGAAATAACATATCAAAGTTTTGGGAATGCAATCAAAGGAGTCCTTAGAAGAAAAATGTATGTCTCTAAACAATTTTATTAACAAAAAGTGAAAAATTAATTCCACAATTTGAGAGTACAATTTTTAAAAAAACCTCTAGAACACCAACAATTTTTTAAATTAGACTATGAATCTATAAAACTATATAGACTATAAATATAAACTATATAGACTATAAATATAGATTAAAACTATATAGACTGGCTGGCCAGAGGAACTCCAGATCAGCAGCAGCTGTGGCCATTTCCAGATTTATCAACATATAGATGCAAAGGACAAAGTGAGAGGTCAGAGCAGTCTGGACTTTGGCACCCAGTAAGTGGGAGTGCATGGCTTTTGCCCCCGGGGTGAGAAGCTGCTGAACCGCCGACATAGCCAGCAAGCACTATGTGGCAGCTTCAGCTCCTGGCATGCAGAGTGTAGGGGGGCCAACACCAGTATGAGGGGTAATCACTCTTGCTTTAACCTTCTTGGATCTGGATTGCAGTCCAGGGTAGAGGTCCTGGGGTGTGTTTCCAGCTTGCCAGAGCATGTGGAGACCTCATAGAGGGCACCCATCTAATACCCCTGGCAGCTGAGAAAACCCTAGCATTTGGGATGAAAGCTCCCCCGTCTGGTAACAGAGTCCTACTGTGGCAAAAAGCCCAGGGGTCAAGTGACTGAGGGGCTACATGACCAGGCAAAGGAAACAAAGCAGACAGAAGATTCCAACATTAGACTCCTATTTTGGGGACAAAAAGGAGCAAAGCATGGAACAGGAGGAAGACAGTGAAGTCAGAACTCCTGTACCAAAAGCTTCAAAGGAAAACACAAGCTGGTTACAGGCCATAGAGAACCTTAAGAAGTAGATAAGACAAGTGGAGGAAAAATTGGGAAGGGAAATGAGAACAATGCAAGAAAATTACAAAATGAGAGTCAACAGCCTGACTGAGGAAAATCACACCTTAAAAAATAGACTAACTCAAATGGCAAAAGAGGCTCAAAAAGGCAATAAGGAAAAGAATGCCTTAAAAAGCAAAATTTGCCAGATGGAAAAAGAATCTCAAAAAGCTCACTGAGGAGAATCATTGCTTCAGAATTAGACTGGAGCAAATGGAAGCTAATGACTTTATGAGAAATCAAGATGCTGTTAAACAGATCCAAACAAATGAAAGAATAGAAGGCAATGTGAAATATCTCATGGGAAAAACCACTGACCTGGAAAATAGATCCAGGAGAGATAATTTTAAAATTATTGGACTACCTGAAAGTCATGACCAAAGTAAGAACCTAGAAAGCACCCTCCAGGAAGTTCTCAAAGAAAACTGCCCTGATGTTTTAGAACCAGAGGGCAAAATAGAGGTTGAAAGAATGCACTGATCACCTCCTGAAAAAGATCCCCAAAAGAAAACTCCTAGGAATATTATAGCCAGGTTCCAGAATTCCCAGATTAAGGAGAGAATATTAAAAACAGCCAGGAAGAAACAATTTGAATATTGTGGAAACACAGTCAGGATAACCCAGAATCTATTAGCTTCTACACTGAGGGATCAAAGGGCTTGGAATGCAATATTCCAGAGGTCAAAGGAGCAGGGATTAAAACCAAGAGTTTTAATCAGCAAAACTGAGTATCATGTTTCAGGGGAACATATGGTCATTCAGTGGAATATAGGACTTTCAAGCATTCTTGATGAAAAAAACCAGAGTTGAATAGAAAATTTGACATTCAGTTACAAGAAGCAAGAGAAGCATGAGAAGGTAAACAGGGAAAAGAAATCATAAGGAACTTATCGAAGTTGAACTATTGACATTCCTACATGGAAAAACAATAATTGTAACTTATGAAACTTTTCTCAGTAGTTGAAGGGAATAGAAAAAAAAATATATATATATATGTCTATATATGAGGGTATATGGGCATATGAATACATATGTGAATGTGTGTATTTATGTTTACAGGTATACATAGAGGGCACAGGACCAATTTAACAGGAAGGGATGATACTTAAAAGGTGAAATTAAGAGATGAGAGAGGAATATAATGAGAGGAGATGGGGAGAGACAGAATGGGGTAAACTATCTCATATAGAAGAGGCAAGGGAAAATGGTTACATTGGAGGGGAAGAATAGGAAGGCAAAAGGGAATGGGTCAACCTCATTCCCATTGAATTTGGCTTGAGGAGGTAATGAAATACACACTAAATAGTGTATCTCACCCTCCAGGAGAGTAGGGGGGGAAGGAGATCAGAGTGGGGATGATGGAAGGGAGGAGTGGCTTGGGGGGAGGGAAGTTGGAAGCACCCACTTTTGAAAAGGGATGGGATCAAAGTAGAGAATAGAACAAGTGGGAGGTGGGATAGGAGGGAGGGAAATATGGTCAGTCTTTTACAATATATCTACTATGTTATTGTTTTGCATTAGCCACACATGTAAAATCTATACTGAACTGCTTATCTTCCCAGTAAGGGTGGGTGACAAGGGAGGAAGGGAATGAATCTGGAATTCAAAGTTTTAAAATAAAATATTAAAATATATATATAAAATATAAAAAAACTATATAGACTATAAATCTATAAAACCATAAATCCTGAAAGCCAAGGAAGATATTAACAAAATTGAAAATAAATAAATTTAACCTATAAACAAAAGTAGTATCTATTAAATTATTAAAAATTAAAATGGATAAATCATTAGCTAATATGACTGAAAAGGAGAAATAAGAAAATCAAATTCCCAATATTAAAAAGAAAAAAAGGAAAATTGATAACAAATGAAGAAATAAAGAATATTATTATAATCTATTTTGCCCAGCTACATACCAATAAAATCTATGGCTTAAACTAAATAGAATAATATTTATTAAAATGTAAAATACATCAATTAATAGAACAAGAAATAGAGATTTTAGGCAACCCAATCTCAAAGAAAGAAACTGAACAAGACATAAGTGAAATTATGAGAGGGTAAAAAATATATTGACAGGTGAATTCTCTCAAACATTCAAAAAATAATAAATTTCAATATTATATAACCTCTTTCAAAATAACAAAACGAGGTAACTAACCGAATCACTTCTATGACACAAAAATTAACTTTATATGTAAACCAGAGAGAGTAAAACCTACCAAAAAAGAAGACAACTGTAAATGAATATTCCTAAAGAACATCGATGCAAAAAAGTAAATTAATCACTAATAAGCTAAAATAACATATAATAAATGTTCATGTTTGAATTTCTACCAGAAATGCAGGTTTGGTTTGATACTAGGAAAACAATAAATGCCCATATTAATGACAAACGCAACAAAAATCATAGAATCACATCAATAGATGCAGAAAAACATTTGACAAAATGCAACACCTATTTCCATTAAAAATACTAGAAAACAAAGGAACAAACAAGCCTTTTATTAATATGGTAAATAGTATGTATCCAAAGCTGGAGAAGGTGATGACAAAAACTCAATTATCTTTTCCAATAAAACCTTAAATGGGGACACAAAGATTCAGACAGACTGAAAAATGACTGAATAACAACAAATATATCTAAAACCAAAATCTGCCATTATATGTTATGAAGATAAAATAACATCCTTCCCAGTAAAGTCTGGGACAAAAATAAAAATCTCCACTGTCACCATTTCTGTTTAACATTGTACTATAAATACTGATTATGGCAATAAAACAGAAAAGAAAATTGAATGAATAACATAGATTAAGAAAAAAATATCTTTTTAAATGAGATGATGTTATACTTAAAGAACCCTGAAGTCTACAAAATTAATTGAAACATTAGCTCCAACAACATTGCAGGTTACAAAATAAATCCACACAAATCATCAAAATTTCTATATAATACCAACAAAACCCAACAGAAAAAATTAGGAATACAAATGCTAGTAAAAAATAAACATATACAAAATATTTGAGAGTGGACCTACTAACATACACAAGAGATATATAAATATAACTACAGATCACTGTTTACAATAATGTAGACCTAAATAGTTTTTAATATATTAATTGTTTATGGGTAAAATGAGTCAACATAATAAAAATTACCATGTTACCTAAATTAAATAGATTATTCAATGCCATTCCAATCAAACTACAAAGTAATCCTTTATAGAACTAAGAAAAAATAATGAAAATCATATGGAGGAAAAAAGGTTGAATCAAGCAGCATTTATTAAGCACCTACTATTTACCAATCAAGGCAGCTAGATGGTGCATTGAATAAAGCACTAGGTCTGGAGTCAGGAAGACCCAAGTTCAAATCCAGTCTCAAACACGTACTAGCTGTGTGACTCTGGGCAGGTCACTTAACCCTGTTTGCCTCAGTTTCCCCATCTATAAAATGATTTGGTGAAATAGCAAACCACTGTAGTATCTTTGCCAAGAAAACCCCAAATAGGTTCACAGTCAGACACAGATGAAGTGACTGAACAGCCACAAATGTACCAGTGACTGTGCTAAGGACTGCAGTTATAAAGAAAAGCAAAAAAGACAGTCCCTTCTCTCAAGGAATTCAGAGTTAAAGGAGGGAGGCAACTTGCCATTGTATAAAACTATGCTTTGTGTTGTATAAATTGGAGACCATTTCAGAGGGAAGGCACTAAGAGTAAAAGACCGGGAAATGGTTCTTATACAATACAAGATTTTAGCTGAGACTTGAAGGAAGTCAGGGAAGCTAGGAGGTATAGATGAGGAGAGAGAGCACTCCAGGCATGCAGGGGAGGGGGAGAAGGAAGGGCAGCCTGTGAAGAACTTTCTGAGCCGTGACAGGGAATGCCGTATACAAGGAATGACAAGAAAGCCAGTGTCACTGAATCACCAAGCACATAAAGAGGAGTAAGGTGTAAGAGGACTGAAAATTTAGGTAGGGTCGGGACAGGTTGTAGAAGGATTTAAAAACCAATCAGGATTTTGTTTTTGATCCTGGATATAATAATCATTGAAAGTTATTGATCAATTGGAGATGAGAACTCCAGATGATGGTCAGGAGATAGATTAAGAATGGACAAGTGGATCTGAGAGGCATCTTTATAGACATGATAATTGAAATAATGGGAGTTGATGAAAGCCCCAAGTGAAATAGTAAAAAAAAAAAAAAAGAAGAAGAAAAGAGAACTCAGGCTTTGGGGAATACCTGCAGTTAGCAGTTCAGACATGGATAAAGATAACAACAGAGGAGAGAGAAAAAGAGTGATCAGAAAGGTAGAAGAACCAGGAGAGAGCAGGGTTACAAAAACCTAGAGAGGAGATAGTATCAAGGAGAACAGGGTGATCAATTGTGTCAAGAGGTGAATGTGGTCAGTCTTGTTCGTTAGGAAGATACATTTGATAACCGAGGGTGGTTTTGGTGGGAGAGAGACTTTAGGATATTACAATAGACCAAAAATGAGGTGAGGATTTTTATCTAAGTGGTTGCAGTATTGAAGGAGAAAAAGAAGTAAATATGAGAGATATTGTGAATTAGAAAAGACAGGATTTGACAACTGAGTGCATATATGGGGTGAGAGTGAGGAATTGAGGCTTACACCTTTTGAGCCTGGCTAACTTGGAGGACAGTGGTACACTGGACAGCAATGGGGAAGTTACAAAGCTGTACCTGGAAAGAAATGAGAGGGAAAGGTGAGTTCAGTTTTAGACATGTTGAGTTTAAGATATCCAATTAGTTTGAGATATCTAATAGGCATTTGCAGATAAGATCCTAGAGGTCAGAATAGACGTTAGGAGTGAACAAGTTGATCTGTAGAAAAGTGTCTTTGTCTACAAGAAATGATCATTGAAATAATGAGAATCAATGAAATCACCAAGTGAAGTAGTATGGAGAAGAGAAAAGGGCACACAACAAAACCTTTGGAAATATACACAGTCAGTAGTCAGACCTGACAGAGGAGTGATAAGACAGTTAGAAGAAGAATTAGGAAAGAGGATTGTCATTAAAAACCTATAGAGAAGATAGTATCAAGAAGGAGAGAGTTATCAACTGTACCAAAAGACTAAAGAAAAGTCAAGAAGCCTGAGGATTGAGAAAAAGCCATTTTATTTGGTGATTAAGAGATTGTTAGTAACTTTGGGGAGAGCAATTTCAATTGAATGATGAGGTCAGAAGCCAGACTTCAAAGAATTAAGGAGAGAATGAGAAATGGAAGGAAATTGAAGCATCTAATATAAACAGACTTCTCAAGGGCTTTAGCCACAAAAGGGAGGAGAAATATAGAGTGATAGCTAATGAGGATGGATAGATCAAGTGAGTTTTTTTGAAGATAGCATGTTTGTAGGGAGGTAGACAGTAGACAAGGAGAGACTGAAGATAAGTGAGAGATTGGGGATGGCAGAGGAGGCAATGTGCTAGAAGAGATGGAGTATGCATCACTTGTTCATATAGAGGAGTCTGCCTTGGTAAGGAGAAGGACCACCTCTTTTGGTGAAATGAGGGGGAAAAGAGTATCAGAAGGCTTCTGAATGATGTGAATTGAGGAAGAGAGAAGAGGGAGTTCTTAGTGAATGACCTCAAGAATATCAAGGTAAATAATAAAAAGTGAAATAAATGGGGTTTACCATTGCCAGATCTCAAACTATACTATAAAGCAGTAGTTCTCAAAACAGTTTGGTACTGATTAAAAAAATAGAGATTGTTCAGTGGTAGAGATTAGGTACACAGTATATTGAAACAAATGAACCTAATAAACAAACACAAATGTCTAACAAACACAAAGACCCCAGTGACTAGGATAAGGAATCTCTATTTGATTTTTTTTTAACTACTGAGAAAATTGGAAAGCAGCATGGAAATTAGATTTAGACACACACCTCACACTGTATGCCAAGATAAGCTCAAATGGACACATGACCTGATATAAAAGGTCATATCATAAACAAATTAGAAAAACATGGGGAAAAATACCTATCAGATCAAAAAATAGAAGAAAAGTTCATGACCAACCAAAGTATAGAAAGGATCACAGAAGATAAAATGGGTAATTTTGATTAAATCAATTTTAAAAGGTTCTACATAAATGTAATAAATCTAGGATTAAAAGGGATATAATTAACTGGAAAATTATCTTTGCAACAAATTTCTCTGATACAGGTCTCATTTCCAAGATATAAGAGGAACTCATTCAAATTTGTAATTATAAGAACTATTTTCCAATTGAAAAATGATCTAAGAATATGAATACACAGTTCTCAAGAGAAGAAACTCAGGCTACCAATAGCTATATGGGAAAATGCTCCAAATCACTAATAAATAGAGAAATGTAAATCAAAGCAATTCTGAAGTTTTACCTGAGAACCATCAGAATGACAAAGATGACCAAAAAAGAAAGTTGATAAATTTTGGAAAGGCTATGGGAAAACAGTTACACTAATGTACTGTTGGTCAACCTCTGTCTGGATACAACCACTATGGAAAGCAATTTGGAATTATATACAAAAATTTACTAAACAGCACGTGCCATTTAACTCAGTTATACAATACTAGGCCTATAGCCAAAAGTGATTAAAGAAAGGAAACAAGGACTTATACATTAAAAAAATATTTATAGCAGCTCTTTTTGTGATGGTAAAGGAAAAAAAAATTGGGAACAAAGGGAATTCCCATCAATTAGGGAATAGTTAAACAAATCATGGCATATGAATATGATAGAATATTATTGTTATGAAAGAAATTAGGAAATAAATTTCAAAGAGGCATGCAGAGGCTTGCGTGAACTGATGCAGAATAAAGTAAGCAAAACCAGAGCAATTTATATTATAAAATTAGTATTAGAGAAATTAACAATTTAAAAGATTTTCATAATCTGATAAAGAATGAAATGCATAGAACCACAACAATTTATTTAATAACAAAACTTCAAAGGCAAACAACTATGAAAGGTGCAAAAACTCTGACCAATGCAATAACCATCCATGATTCCATAGTACTGATGAGAAAGCATGCTATCTACCCTCTGACAGAGGGATGGTGGATTTGGGGCTCAGAACAAGACATTTTATGAACACAAATGATGAGAGATTTTTTTTTGTTTGACTCTGTTTATTTATTACAAGGAATATGTTTTTCTTTCCCTCTTTTCAAAGGAGTGATAACTAAGTGGGAGAGAAAATGGATTCTATTAATTTTTTTAAATCTTTAATTAAAAAACAAAATAAGGATATTGTACCAGACAACTTTAAACATCTCTTTTAGATTTGAATTCACTATCCTACAAATTTCAAACCTCAAGGCCCCAGAAGAGTTTTGTAAATGAGTTCTATACCATGGATGATCATCATCTGAAACATTCACAAATCACCTTGGCTTTGATCATCTCTCCATTACTAGAAAGGTTTGTTCTGTCAGTATCTAGAGCTAAGTTTGGATAGCATCTATAGATCCAAGCAGAGGAGCGGGAAAAGCTATGGTCACTAATGACAACTGAAAATAGAAAAAAGTACTGGACTTGGAAACATAAGGACCAGGTTTAAAGTCCTAGCGCCAAAGTTATTAATTGTATGACAGTGGGCAATTCACATATCTTCAGACTCATCTTCCTCACCTGTAAAAATATATAATAATAGCAATGATAATAGTACTATGGATTTAGAGCTAGAAAGGACTTTCAGATGAGGAAAAAGAGGCGCACAGAATTAAAGTAACTTGACCAAGGTCACACAGATTACAAGTAACAGTTCAAATGCAAATGTAGGTCATACAATTCCAAGTTCACCATAATTTACATGAATTTACCTTGCAAAATTATAACTGTGAGTCATAATGTATTGCTCCAAGATAACTATTATTAAAAGTAAGTCTCAGCTATCATTTATGTAATCTGAGACCCAAAACCTATTGGCATGGGATATTGAAACAGTATCTTCAAAAAATCAGTTCTTAAAGAGTTTTCTATTATTTTGCTATTCACCATGAAGAAAGAAAGCTAAAAAAGATGACTCCTTTTTGTATAATATTCATCTATAATGTCACCAATGCAAGGCATGCTTGTCTTTACACTTCAAAGAAAGTGACCTTTAAGCCACACTTAGTGAAAGTAAGCTAAAATCAGTGTGGCATTCCAGTTACCAAGGACACTTGTAATCATTTCCTTAATTGTCCTTGACAATCTTATCATTAAAGACGGGGGACATTAATTAATGATGGAACACCTATTCCTGGATGAAATAGGCCTTGGTTACACAATAGACAGCTTATTCTTTGCACATCCTTTGTTGAGCCTGCTTTTGCAGCATGGGTCATCCATGTTACAAGTGTTGCCTGGATGGCATGTAAACATTCAGAGCACTCAATTGTGTGAGAATTGGACAGAATGAAGTCAATGCTGCTAATTTTATAAAATACATTCAAAACCAGTGCTCCCTAAACAAGCTTTTATACCTAGATTAGTATCAGTGTTTAATTGACAGCCTCTTCACTTGGTTAATTATTTGGCCCATTATGGCAGGGAGAGAGGAAAAAAGGACAAAAGCATTTATGTTGTGAATAGTTGCAATAAGAGAATCAAATAAGGGAAGGCTGCCCACTCTGCCACAGAGTATAGCCTTACATTAAATCCTCCCTGTGCATCATAGGATTTTTCAAATTATTGTTCTTAGGAAAATAGAAATTTTTGAAATAATGCTTATCTTTCAAAGGACAAGTTAGCGCCCTTTGTATTTTTAAGCCACTGTTAACGACAAACTCTAAATTGAACTTTTGCCTTCAATTTGTTCTCCATGAAAGGACCAGCCAACTGGAATATGAAGTAAACTTATCTTGGGGAAATTGTTGTATCTTTTAATTTCAATGGAATTTAAAACAGAGCAAATAAGTTTTATTTCCACCATTTGGGAATATGTTCTAAATGACAGATCCTCTTCTTTCTTGTAATAATAATAGCTCACGTTATAGAATAATTTGTAATTATATGATATCTAATTTATATTAAAAAGTAATAATTTATATAACAATTTAAAGTTTACAAAATTCTTTACATATGTTGTCATTTGATCCTTACAAGAACCCAGTGAACTAGATGCTGTTATCCCCATTTTACAGATTAAAACAAGTGACTTGCTAAGTAAGTGTGTTAGGCAGGATTTGAACTTGGGTCTTCCTGACTCTAAGTCCAACACTCCACTTTGCCACCTAGCTATCACTGATTCTTATGATGATACACACAGATTTAAAGATCTATCAATCTTCAGAAAAGCTTGCTTTTGACAGAAGATTCAGAATCGTTTTGTAGGCAATATGGTTTAAAATTGATATTTGGGGAAATAATGTTTTGGATCTATTTTTTCATCTTAAAAGTTCCTGCAATCTCCCATGTATTAAGTTTCAAAATTAAAAGGAATATTCTCACATCCACCTTGGATAATAGTGATTCTTGTGGAATCTTCCTATCTCTTAAATACATTTATTGCTTCAAACATGATAATAGTAAAGATGGTAGCATTATTTCTCAGTAAAAGTGTCCAGAAGGTACCTGAGTTTCAGACCTGCTAGATAAAAGCCACAATAATTTCAAGGTCTTTGACTATCTAAAAAAAGGAATTTTATGCTTTGTTATCTCTAAAGAATAGAACCTGACCCTCTGCCCTCTCCCTCATCAGTTGAAGATTTTTAAAATAAAGCATTTTAGAAACCATCCACATCATAGAATTGTTTACATGTTTGGTAAAAGACAGAAATCTTGGATACAAATTTGAACTTGTAAAAGAATTAATATGCCTGATAATACAAAACAATGGTAATTTTTAAAAAATGCCCTCACATGAGTTGAGAGTGGTTTATGAAAGCAGGGAGACAACATATAAATAAATAAGTACATACATGCTATGTACAAAGTAAAAGGAAGTTAACTTTAGAAGAGTCATGTTCAAGGGGAAGAAGAAGAAGGATGTGAAGGCTCCCTATAGAAGATAACATCTGAACTATTTTCAAAGAAATCAGGGATACAAAGATGTGGAAGTGATTACCAGGCATGGTAATCAGACAGTACAAAGTCACAGAGATGGAAAATCTGGTGTTTCGTGTTAGGAATAGCAAGTTGGATGATATGGCTAGTCAGACACACTGAACATAAAGTTACAAAGGAGCCTGTGTGAGACTAATTGACATCCTTGAATCAAAGTTCAATGGGAAGAACAACTTTAGAGTAATTAATGCCTTCTCAATACCAGTATTAATGTATAATTTAGGAATGGCGGGACGGACAGCAGATTTAGAAAGACTACAAATAAAACCTGTAAATACTAATAAATTCTATAACTCTAGGGCAAAACCAAGATGGCGGAGTAGAAACAGGACTTCCCCATGGCTCCCACTTCCACCTCCTCCAATACATGTAAAAAATGACTCTAAACAAACTTTAGAACTATAGAACCCACAAAGTGGCAGAGAGAACCTAACTTCCTACTGAAGACAGCCTGGTAGGCCAGCAGGAAGGGGCCTTTGCAGCGCTCTGGGAGCAGAGCCCAGCCCCATAAGTCTGAGGTTTTAGCTCCAGGGCAGCCCAACCAGCCATGGCTAAAGGGACATCGGGAGAGTAGATCACCAGCAGCTGTGGTGGTTTCCAGAATTATCAACCCATAAATGCCAAACACAAAGTGAGAGGTCAGTAGACTTTGGGAACAGGGAGTCCAGGAGTACGGTCTGACCTCTGCCCCCAGAGGGAGAAGTGGCTGAGTTGCAGCAGCCACAGCCACATGGCTGCTTCAGAACTCCTGGCCTACAGATTGTAGAGGGACCAATTGACCAGTCTGAGAGGTAATTGCACTTGCTTTAACCATCTTGGATATGGATTGCTGTCTAGGGTGGAGGTCCTGGGGTGCATGACCAGTGAGCCAGAGTGTGTGGAGGCTTCAGAGAGGGCACCCAACTAATAGCTCCAGTAGCTGAGAAAACCCCAGTGATTTGGGACAAAGCTCCCCTTTCTGGAAGCAGAGTTCTACTGTGGCAAAAAGCTCAAAAGTAAAGTAATTGAGTGACAAAATGACCAAGCAAATGAAGCAAAGGAAGCTCAGCAACCCGACTTTAGAGTACTATTTTGGGGACAAAAAGGATCAAAGCATGGAACAGGAGGAAGACAAAGAAGTCAGAACTCCTGCACCAAAAGCTTTCAAGAAAAATATGAGCAGTTTACAGGCCATAGAGGAACTTAAGAAGAATTTTGAAAACCAAATAAAAGAAGTGGAGGAAAAATTGGGAAGAGAAATGAGAATGATGCAAGAAAATCATTAAAGGATAGTCAACAACCTGACTGAAGAAAATAACACCTTAAAAAATAGACTAACTCAAATGGCAAAAGAGGCTCAAAAAGCTAATGAGGAGAAGAATGCCTTAAGAAGCCAAATTTGCCAGATGGAAAAATAATCTCAAAAGCTCACTGAAGAGAATAATTCCTTCAGAATTAGATTGGAGCAAATGGAAGCTAGTGACTTTATGAGAAATCAAGATGCTATTAAACAGATCCAAACAAATGAAAAAAATAGAAGGCAATGTGAAATATCTCATTGGAAAAACCACTGACCTGGAAAATAGATCTAGGAGAGATAATTTAAAAATTATTGGACTACCTGAAAGCCATGATCAAAAAAAGAACCTAGGAATCATCCTTCAAGAAATTCTCAAGGAAAATTTCCCTGATGTTTTAGAACCAGAGAGCAAAATAGAGGTTGAATCTACTGATCACCTCCTGAAAAAGATCCCAAAAAGAAAACTCCTCCTTTATAGATCTAGAAAAAATAGTAACAAAATTCATCTGGAAGAACAAAACGTCCAGAATATCAAGGGTATGAATGAAAAGAAATGATAGGGAAGGTGGCCTAGCTATACCAGATTTTAATCTGTATTATAAAGCAGCAGTCATCAAAACTACTTGGTAGTGGCTGAGGAATAGAGCAGTGGATCAATGGAATAGATTGGGTACATGAGACTCAGCAGTCAATGACTATAATAATCTACTCTTTGATAAACCCAAAGACCCCAGTTTTTGGATAAGAACTCACTATTTGACAAAAACTGCTGGGAAAACTGGAATATAGTGTGGCAGAAACTGGGCATAGACCATTATCTAACACCGTATACCAAAATTAAGTCTAAATGGGTGTGTGATCTAGGTATAAAGGAGGATACTGCAAGCAATCTGGGAAAGCAAGGAATAGTTTACCTGTCATATTTATGGATAGGGGAAGATTTCATGACCAAACAAGAATTAGAGGGGATTATAAAATGCAAAATGGATAACTTTGATTACATGAAACTGAAAAGCTTCTGTACAAATAAAGCCAATGTAACCAAGATTAAGAGGGAAGTGGGAAATTGGGAAAGAATTTTTATAACCAATGTCTCTGATAAAGGCCTCATTTCTAAAATATACAGGGAATTGAGTCAAATTTATAACAATACAAGTCATTACCCAATTGATAAATGGTCAAAGGATATGAACAGTTCTCAGAGAAAAAAATTAAAGTTATCTATATAAGCATATGAAAAAATGCTCTAAATCACTATTGATTAGAGAAATGCAAATCAGAACAACTCTGAGGTACCCCATCTCACCACTCAGATGGCTAGGATGACAAAACAGGAAAATGATAAATGCTGTAGAGAATGTGGAAAAATTGGAACGCTAATACATTGCTGGTGGAGTTGTGAACTTATCCAACTATTCTGGAGAGCAATCTGGAACTATGCCCAAAGGACTATAAGTAATTTCATATCCTTTGACCCAGCAATACCACTTCTAGGGTTGTATCCCAAAGAGATCACAGAAGGGGGGAAGAAAAGAAGACCCATACGTATAAAAATATTTATAGCAGCTCTTTTTGTGGTGGCAAAGAATTGGAAATTAAGGGAATGCCCATCAATTGGGGAATGACTAAATAAGTTATGGTATATGAATGTAATGGAATACTATTGTGCCGTAAGAAACAAAGATCAGATGGACTTCATATCTACCTGGAAAGGCTTACACGAACTGATGTTGAGTGAGAAGAGCAGAACCAGGAAAAATTTATACACACTTACAGATACAACGGATGTGTGATGACGAACTTTGATAGACTGGACTCTTCTCAGAAATGCAGGGCTATAAGTAAACTCCAAGACTCATGATGGAGAGAGATGTCTACATTCAGAGAGAGAACCAGAAAGAACAGAGTTTGAATACAGATTGAAGCAAATTACCTGCTCTCTCTTTTTCTGTTTGGTGTGGTTTCCTCTTTCCCATTGTTTATTCCATCGGATACAATCCTTCTTTATAACCTGACCAATGTCTAATGTCAAAGTATCAGCAGATCTATGCCTGATTGTATGCAGGCATGGGGGGGGGGGGGGGGGGGGGAGAAAAAATTTGAAACAAAAAAAACTGGGGAACTAAATTTTTAAAACTAAAAGAAAAGGAACAAATAAATAAAGACAAAAAAAAAGTTAAAAAAAAAACTCCTAGGCATATTATAGCTAGGTTCCAGAGTTCCCAGATCAAGCAGAAAATATTACAAGCAGCCAAGAAGAAACAATTTGAATATTATGGAAACACACTCAGAATAACACAGGATCTGGCAGCTTCTACACTGAGGGATTGAAGGACTTGGAATATGATATTCTGGAGGTCAAAGGAGCTGGGATTAAAACCAAGAATCACTTACCCAGCAAACTTGGGTATCGTGTTTCAGGGTAAAATATAGTCATTCAGTGGAATAGAGGACTTTCAAGCATTCTTGATGAAAAAAACAGAGTTTAATAGAAAATTTGACATTCAGATACAAGAAGTAAGAGGAGCATGAGAAGGTAAACAGTAAAAGAAATCATAAGGAACTCATCAAAGTTGAACTAATTACATTCCTACATGGAAAAATGATCATTGTAACTTATGAAACTTTTCTCAGTATGAGAATAGTTGAAGGGAATATAAATGTGTGTATATATATATGTATATATAGAAGGTTATATGGGAGTACGAATACATATGTGTGTGTATATATGAGTACAGTTATACATGGACAGAGGGCACAGGACCAGTTGAGTAGGAAGGGACGATATTTAAAAGCTGAAATTGAGAGGTGAGAGTGGAATATAATGAGAGGATATGGGGAGAGACAGAATGTGGTAAATTATTCCATATAGAAGAGGCAAGAGAAAACTGTTACGATGGAGGGGAAGAACAGGAAGGCAAAAGGGAATGGGTCATCCTTATTCTCATTGAATTTGGCTCAGGGAGGGAATGACATATACACTAAATTGGGTATCTCATCCTACAAGAGAATAGAGGGGAAGGGGATGAGAGGAGGGATGATGGAAGGGAAGGCAGGTTGGGGGGGAGGGAAGTTGGAAGCACACACTTTTGAAAAGGGACAGGGTCAAAGCAGAGAATAGAACAAGTGGGGGGCAGGATAAGATGGAAGGAAATACAGTCAGTCTTTCACAATATATCCACTATGGAAATGTTTTGCTTAGCTACACATGTACAACCTATATTGAATTGCTTATCTTCCTAGTAAGGGTGGGTGATGAGGGAGGAGGGGAAAGAATCTGGAATCCAAAGTTTTAAAATAAAATGTTTAAATATATATATTTTACATGCAACTGAGAAATATGATATAGAGGCACTGGGGTATAGAGATCCATCTTGCCCTACTGGAAAGTCAGAGGCTGTGATAGTAATGGCAATTAAAGATTCCCCTGTATTGGCTTGGTTTTCAAATTGATTGTGTTAAAACCCAGAGTTTGTTAATCCCACCTGTGGGATGGGCTTGTTGATGTGAAAAGAAAGTCCTGAACTGGGAGGAGCTGGTGATGTAGATTTGGAGAGACACTAGAGAGAGGCGGAAGATCTTTTTGGAAGCAGCACCTCGTGGAGAGAGAGAGAGACTAAGAGAATTGCTGGTGGCCGCTTTGAATTGCCCTGGACTTTTGAGACCTGCCCCCTGAGCTGCCAAGGACTGAGGAGACATGGCTGTTTTGCTGGTACTTTGTCTGTCTGTTTTGATGTTGTTTTGCCAGATTTGTCCACTGGTGAAAGACAGTCCTTTTGTTGAAGAAGTCCTGGAACCTGGCTGTTCGCTAAGAAGGCCTGAGACTGTCCTGCAGACAGAGAGTGAATACTGTCCACTGGTGAGGGACAGTGCTGTTGTTGCAGGGGTCTGGAGACTGTTCTGCAGACAGAATGAATACTGTCCACTGGTGAAGGACAGTGCTGTTGTTGCAGGGGTCTGGGAGCCTTTCTGTTGGTTCAGAAGCCCTGAAGAAGGATTTTCTTGTTGTATGTTTACAGAAATCCTGGGAGAGGGCTTTGCTAATGTGTTCAGGGGTTCTAGGACTGTTCTACAGACAGAGGATAAATTCATGAAGGGACTGGCAATGTATCTTATGGCCTTGCTAAGCCTTGTCTCCCCAGGAACTAAGATTGCTGAGAACTTGCCTCGTGTCAAGATGAAGAAAAGACCTCCATTTGGGTATTAAGTGCTGTGTTTAAACTTGATGTAACTGTGGGGTAGATTCAATTGTGATCCAGGGGTGGGGAACTTTTGACCTTATGTTTGGAAACTAATCTCCATTTGAGAAGAGGGGCTTTGTGGTGGACTTAATTAAGGTATAGCCTAGGGGTGGAGAAGTATTTAGAACAGGGACTTTGTAATTGATTGAATGATTGGAAGATCCTGGGGTGGGGTAGTCCTTGGAGATTATTTAATCACACTTAGTAAATACTGTATTTTGAATGATGTCATGTTTTGATCTTCTCTGTTCTGGGTTTGTTATTGAATAAAATAGAGAGCACCTATGCTGGTATTTTGAACCTGGGAAGTTGCCTTCTTTTGGCATTACATTACAGAGGGGGATGGGGGAGCATATAGGAGAGAGCAGATTGGGGGAGGGGATATACAGTGGGATCGCTGTTTTGGGGTGGTGGGTAGGGGAGAGATGGGGAGAAAATTTGTGACTCAAAATCTTGTGTGAATGAATGATGTAAACTAAAAATAAACATAAAATTTAATTTAAAAAAAAAAGAAGTGGGATGATAAAAAAAAAAGAATACTTGGAGCCTGAAGAACTCCTATTGAGGGAATAATATTAATTTTGGGCTCTGGATCATATTGTGTTGTGACAACATCTGACTAGAGTTGCTCCTGAGTTCCTCGAAGAACTTAGTGACACAGCAGCAGAGATAAAACTTCAGATAATAAAGATCAAGACAAAACAAGACCCTGACATTCCTTCCAGAGTGCAGGGAGTGCAGAGTGTCTTTATAAAAAATTTCCAATTTGGGAAATGAGATTGGAAAAGTGAATAAATAACTGAAAACAGAAATTAATGCCGATATGAGGCAAGAACAATTCTAAAACTAAATAAAAAGATTGCAAAAAGAGAAGAAAATTAAGATTTCTCTTATCAATACAAATGATCTGGAAAACAAGTCAAGGAGAGATCATTTAAGATTCATCAGACTACATGAAAACAATGACTAGAGAAAATATTTAGATAACTTATGTCAAGAAATCATGAATTAAATTCCCCAGACATATTAGTACCAAAGGGCAAAGTGAAAATTAGAAAGATTTTACCAATCACCTCTTGGAGACAAAAAAAAAAGCACAAATTTTTTTTTCTAATTTAATATGTTTCATTTTCCCCCAATTACATGTTAAAACAATTTTAACATTTATTTTTTTTGAGTTTGAGTTCCAAAATTTTTCCCTCCTTTCCTTCCTCCCTTATCCCCTTCCTGAGGCAAATATACATTACACATGTGCAATCATGTAAAACATTTTCATTTTGTGCAAGAAGTTTTGATTAAAAGAAAAAGGATGAAAGAAAGTGACATCCTTCAGTCTGTATTCAACCAATATCAGTTCTTTCTCTGGAGGCAGATTATATGCTTCATCGTTAGTTCTTTGGGATTGTCTCAGATCGTTGAATTGCTGAGAATTGCTAAGTCATTTGCAATTCTTCATCATACAATATTACTGTTACTGTGTACAATGTCCTCTTGGTTCTGTTCACTTCACTTTGCATCAGTTCATGTAAGACTTTCCAGGTTTTTCTGAAATCATCCTGCTTATCATTTCTTATAGCACATTAATATCAAATCACAATCATATACCACAGCTTGTTTAGCTATTCTCCAATTGATGGGCATCCCTTTGACTTCCAATTCTTAGCCACCACAAAAAGAGCTGCTGTAAATATTTTTGTACAAATATGTCCTTTCTCTTTTTCTATATATCTTTGGGATATAGCGGTAGTATTGCTGAATCAAAGGGTATGCACAGTTTTTTAGCCCTTTAGGCATAATTCTAAATTGCTCTACAGAATGTTTGGATCAGTTCATAGCTCCAACAGCACATTATTGTCTCCCTTTTCAAAAACCCACAAAATTGAAGACTCCTGGGAACATTATAGTTGAAATCCTGAACTTCTAGGTCAAATTAAAAATACTATAAGAAGCAAGAAAAAAATAGTTTAAGTACTAAGGAGAAACAGGATCAATAACACCCAGAAGCTTCTACCATAAAAGAGGAGAACTTGAACTACATTATTTCATAAGGCAAAAGTTATAAATGCTTATAGCCAAGAATAACTTACCCAGAAAAAAATTAGTATAATTCTACAAGGGGGAGGGGAATGAATTTTTAATGAAAGAGAGCTTCCAAGAATTCCTAATGAAAAGATCAGAACAGATTGGGTACGTAAAATTCAAACCCTTGAATCAAGAGAAACATATAAAGATAAGTACATTTAAATAATTGTAAGATACTCTAAGATAATAAAATTATTTCATTATAATGGAGGAGAAAAAAAAAAAACCAACTCTTCCCTCAGAATCCTAAGTTCTTCAAAGAATCATAGATGGAGTAAATAGGACACAAGGGCCTGGGAGTGGTTTTGTAATATTTTGACATTCTTGAGAAGAAATAAAAGGCAAGAGAAAAGAGAATATAATAAAAAAGAAAAAAAAAAGGAAAAGGGTATAAGTTACTATCTCACATATTTGGGGTCTGTGAGAAAGCCATATGGATGAATTGGAAGGGGTTGTGGGAACAGGCTACTCATGAACTTCATTTTCATTTAAACTCCCCAAAAGAAGGGTGAACATACAGGATCTGGTATAAAAGTACATAAAACTCAACAAGGAAATAAATGGGAAGAAGGGAGGAATAATTA
This sequence comes from Petaurus breviceps papuanus, assembly GCF_028583685.1. Lineage (NCBI taxonomy): Eukaryota > Metazoa > Chordata > Mammalia > Diprotodontia > Petauridae > Petaurus > Petaurus breviceps. The sequence continues at coordinate 33,494,738 of NW_027187391.1, forward strand.
AGATGGAAAGTAGATTCAGGAAGAGATTAGTCATAAACAACAAATTCCAATTTCAGTAGGTAGATTATTAAGGGGAAAATAAAAGGAAAAAAAAGCAAAAGTAATAATTTATTATTTGGAACTAAGGAGGGGAAGAGAGAAGCAATTGAGTAGAGATATATTACATTATTTATATATTGATCACGATTACTGAATACACTTCTGTCTCATCACTCCCTTCTTTGTAAAGAAGAGGAGGCAAATGGAGGAAAAGTATAGAGATGGAAGGCAAATGCAGGAAAAGGAAAAAGGATAAGATCGAGGTGGATTTACAATTAATGATTAAAACATAAATATAAATGGGGTGGAATCATCTATAAAATAGAGGAAAGTAATGTATTAGAAAGCAGAATTCAACCTTTTAAAAATAATAAAAACATTTGAAGCAAAGAATTCACATGGAGTTAAAATAAGGAGCTGGAGCAAAATCCATTATGCTTCAGGTGAACTAAAAAATCAAGGGTAGCAATAATAATGTCAGATAAAGTAATAGTGGGAATGAAATTAATTAAAGAAATAAACAAAAAAATACATCATGCTGAAAGTTACCATAGAAAATGAATTTATAATGAAGTTTAATATGTGTGCATCAAATTTCACCAAATCTAAATGATTAAATGAAAAGTAATTTATTCACAAGAAGAAATAGACAGTAAACCTATAATAGTTGAGAACCTCAATGTAACCCTCTCAGACCTAGAGAAATCAAAACAAGAGCTAAAGAAGAAATAATTCGTACAACTGCAAGTGTGATGAATCTCTTGTGATTATTGATGTATATATTTCTCAAATGGACATGGCAGATTTACAAAAATTAAATGCGTATCAATTCTTTATTGACTATACTGCAATGCAAATTATATTCAGTAAAGTACTATTGAAGAAAGAATTAAAAATCAATTAGAGACTAAATACCTTAATCCTAACGAATTTGTCCATCAAAGAACAAAATAATAGAACTATAGATTATTTCAGCAAAGAAAATGACAATGAGAAAACATTGGGATGCAACCAAAGTAATTCTGAGAGAGAAAAAAATATATATTTTGAAACACTTTTAACAATAAAAAAGAAAAAGAGTTGAACAATGAACTGGGTATACAGTAATAACAACAACAAAAACTTAAAAAGTCAACAAATTTAAAACTCCAACTAAACACCCAAGCAGAACTTTTAAAAATCATAGAAGAGACTAACAAATTTGAAAATAAAACCAACTCAATTGATAAACATAACTAAAAATGTTTTTAAACAAAAGCCAATGACAATAAAATAGGTAAGATTTTAGCTAGTATGATGTAAAAAGGAAGAAATAAAATCACCAATATCAAAAATAAAAAAGGAGAATTCACAACAAATGAAGAAATAAAAAAAAATATGAGGTTATGGAGGTAGGGGAGAACCCACCAAGGAATCCATACAACACTAAACAATGAGTTGAAAAACTGGCCAAACTGGTGGTTTTCTGTAATGCAGACCAAACAGGCTGACAGATTAATGCTTCAATTTCCAGTCATTTGTTTTTATAAAAATAATTTTTGTCCTTCTAAGCTGGCTATTTAATATGGGTTAGAAGCTAGGGAAGCCTCTGGTTTCCAAATCACTGAAAGATAAGCAAGAAGGTTTGAAGGGGAGCCAAGGAAAAATGAAGCCAAGGTACATGACTTGGCTCCTCCAGACAAAACTCGAGACCCATTCAAATGAATTCACAATTTTTAGGATCACTGTGACTGCCAGAAAGCAATGCCAGGAAAGTCATCACAGGTTTGCTACCGTGAGGGAGCAAAATAAAGTGAACTAAGGGCTATATACCAAGGTAGTTACATGACCAAAGATTTTAGCCAGATTTGCCACATATTTATGTAAAGTTTTATTTTAGGCAAGAGATAGATATTCAGTACATTTTACTCTGTGTGAGTAGGAGAGAAGATAGGATATCTCCGCAATATTAAAGTCCATGAACTTTTCTACGGCAGAATCACACTTAACCTTGGTATCTACCTATAAAGATTGGTATTTTCCATGTGCTCAAAAAGTTCCTGATTAGTTAGCCCAGCAGCCTCTGTACTGACCTCTTCCACCAATGCTCTCAGAAATTTCTGGATTAGGATTCTGTGGCATTTTTTGTGCCCCCCCCTCTCTCATACACACAGAGAGAAATTATGACTTACTTTTTTTTTACAGAAAGATGACATTATAATCTCATTGCTCCCCTTGAATTGTTTTTCCTAGTTATTATAGATTATTTTAATCCATTTATAATCTTGCCCATATCTTTTGTATCCAGTGGCACCCAACTGCAACACAGCCAGGCAAGGTTAGAGTGTATTTTTGTTAATTCAGATATTTGGTGTAGTGGATAAAGTACTAGACATAATCAAGATCTGAGTTGGAATCCTGCCTCAGACATTCACTAGCTATGTGACCTTGAGCACATCACAACCTTTCTGTGTTTCCTTATCTGTAAAATGAGTTGGTTGGACTCAGTAGCCTCCAAGACCCTTCAAATTCTCAGTCTAGTATCCTATGATCTTGATCTCCCACAGCAAAGCCAATTGTTCTACCTAGAAAGAATAAGAATGACAATAATAATGCATATTAAAGTAGCATTCTAAAGTTTACAAAACCATTTTCCACAAAAACTATGTATAGTAAGTTGCAAAATTTTATTCTCTCAGCTTTTTCATCTATAAAATGGGGATACCACTGACTTCATGTTATTGTTATGAAGATCAGTGACTGTGAAAAGATACTTTAATGTATGTAAAGTATAGTGAAAACTTTAATCACTTTATAAATACTATTATTATTACTCTCACTTTGTAGCTATTATAGATAAGGAAACTGAGACTTAGAGATGTAAAATTATTTCCCCAAGGTCACACAGAAAGTAAGTGTCAGAGTTGAGATTCAGACCCAGGTCTCCTACTCTAAGTCCAGGGTTGGTCATTCATTATGTAGTACACCAAGCTCGTGGCTTTGAGCTCTTCAATGCCATGGTCCAAACAAATGAACTATTTGCAATGCATCAGATCCCACTAAAATGGAAAATTACAGCAGAAAATAAGCAATAACTAAAATATTTCCAAGCTACCATCTATTGCCTACAGTAACAATGCTATGATAAATGTATTCCATATGAGAAATGTCCTAGGGGTTTCAGTCTTTGTTTATGTCATAGTAACTTTTGATAACTGGAAACAAAACCTCACTTGAGTGTCATAGAATGTTCAACTCATATGGGACCATAAAGAAGATCTAGTTTCTCTAGATGTTTCTTCATTGGCAGGTGAAAGAGAGACCCAAAATGAAGAAGTGATTTGCACAAAGTCACATAGCTAGTTAGAAGCAGAATAAGAAATAAAACCCCAGAGTAAGTCTTCCAATATTTACTCTTTTTCTACTACTGCATGGGTAATGTAGCAAGATGAAGTCAAATATGTAATATAATGGGGGTGGCAACTTCTGAGAGAAATCTCATGATATAATTTACAAAGGCAACATAATGTATAGGTAGGGCCTTGGAATTGCAGTGATGAAAACCTGAAAGCTTGGAAGACTGAGTTTAAAATCCAAAATCCAGAACTTACTAATTAAGTTGCAACCCTGAGCAAGATACTTCTGTTCTTTGAGTTTTTTCCTGTCTTTAAAATGGGGATAAAGTTGATATGAGGATTAAATGAAACAATTTATATAAAATTCTTTCTCAACTTTAGATATATTATTGTTAGCTATTGTGAAGTGTTGATTGGAAACTTGTTTGGGAATGTAAACACAATTAGAAGTCTTATGATCATTGTAATTATTATGTTAATGCATGTCATTTATACTACAAGCAGATGACAGACAATAATTTTAATACATTTTATGTAGGAATCAAAAATAAATTATGACAAATAATAATTCATATAGGACTGCTTAGTGGCAACCTTAAGTTGTACTGGACTCATTCATTACAATAAAACTGTACTAATTCAAAAGAATGTATTCAGTAACTTGATCTTTATTATAGTAGGATTTGAGAGCATATGCCATAGTATTGACCTGCCATGATTTTTAATTGGCTATCTGCAGTGCCATTGCTATAGATGTTAACCTCAAGGGTAGACTACCAAAGCAATAGTGAAAAATTCATACTCATTAAATATTAATCAATAACAATGGACTTGTTTTTACTAATTTTGTATTTAGACAAAATTCAGATTCGTATTTTTCAGTCCATTTAAACCATTGGATAATGAAGCTTGAATGTATTCCATAATTCACCACAGTCTATTTCACAGTTAATTTCAAAATGTTATGAAAATAGTTTACCTTTTCTAGAACTGCTGAATTCAAATCAAGTAGTTTAGTGAGCTTTATTATAAGATCATAGATTTTGAATCAGAAAGCTCTTGTTCTAACCCCCTTATTTTACAGATGAGGATCTGGGTCCAGGAAAGGTTGAGTGACTTGCCCAAAGTCATACCAATGTCCTCTACCTCATTATCTAGGAAGCTTTCCACTGCACCACACTGACTGTCAAAGTACACTGGAGGATGAATAAAGCCAGAATACTGCACCATCATCTAGTTCTTGGATATACTTTGTACTTAAGTTTTTACTATGCCAAGACTGCAGTGAGATTTCCTAGACATTCACCACTGATGAGAGAAATGCTTGCAATGCCTGCTGCAGAAATCCACAGAACAAATTACAGTGATCTGCTGCTCCTCTCAGGTCGAAAGGCACGTACTTGTGGAATTCAATGCCTCAGTGACAGTCAAGGCCTATGTGCTGATGATGGATATGAGTATGTTTCATCACCTAATGTTTTGTTGGGAGCACTTTTCCTTGAACCATACAATATTTGGACAGAGAAGGGAGTATTAGAAAATAAATTGGAAAATATGATTCAGCATAAAAAAATAAAAGAGGTCAAAAACTAGCAGTCTACTCCTAAGCTTCATACATGTATATATAATTATAAATACTTTATTCAAGAAGAGAGTCAGAAAGCACTGGACAGAGTCATCACTGAACATCACACATGTGCAAATTCTGATGATATAAACTGACCCATGTATTGCTCTCTCATTCTTAATTTGAACTGTTATTATTTTAGCCTGGCCCTAGTGAGGCAAAGAGAGAGAAAGAGACAGAGAGAGAGACTGACTGATAGAGTTGTTCCTAATGACTTCCTTTCCCCTTACCAGTAGTCTCAGGGATCATATATTTACTACAAGCAGAAAACTAATTGAAAAGATAGAGGGAGGAAATGATCAGATTTTGACATCCGGGGCTGGCTAACTTGTTCTGTCTCTCCCTGGCTCGTGAGATTTATGGCATTATGATCATTGGTGGCTGCTGTTGGAGACAGGCTTAGTGGTTGTCATGGAGATGATTTCAAGAGTCAAACTTGGTGAGGATTGAACTAAGAATGTATTGGAAAGAAGACTGGAGAGATGACCCAGATCCTGAAGCAGAGACAATGGTCAGAGTATAAGAAGGAGAAAAAATCTTAGGTAGCTATTAAGAGTGCCATTGATTGGTGAGTTAGGCAGGAGAAACACATATCATTGCTCTCCCTTTGATTTCTTTTGGTATACTTTGTGACCTGGGGCTATAGTTGCAGATATACATGTCCCTCTTATTTCTTTGCCATCGTTTAGCAATATGAGTGGTTTGGGAATTTCCTCCTGTCACTGATGAAAAAGAATCAGGAAAAAGTTTCCAAGAAATAGTTGAAGGCAGATGACTCTATATAGGAAGGATTAATTCTTTGTTTCCCTCTATTTTCCCCTATATTCCATTAGTTATGTGGACACATTATGTTGAGTATAGGAATGTGGTGAATGTGGAGGGTCATGAGCAGAAAGAGGAACGTTGATGAATGGGAAAAGAGGCTCTAAATCTTCAAATTTGATATTTTTTATATTTTGAGTAGTATTACACATCATCACTTAGCTAAATGCCAAATCTAACCATGTGAAGTTAAAGAATTTAGCACTGCTTATTGATTCCATGCACCTTGACAGTGAACAGCCTAGCAATAATATTATTGTTGTTCCTATCACTAATAACAAGAATGACAACTATAGCATGTCTATAACATTTTGAGTTTTGAAGATATTATTTATTTACTTTTTACAAATATTATTATCCTCCCAAGAACCTTGGGAGATAAATACCATTATTTGCAGGCTGGGCACCCTTTGATGGACAAAGAGGGAGGGATACTACTGCCTTTAGATTGTCCCATGCAAGAACTAGAGATAAAATAGACAACTCAGATATTATCCTCCTCCATTTGGATAATTAAATATCATCAGAAATGATCATCAGAGTCCATACCCTTGTATTTAACCCAGTTAAATTGACTTTTCAAAATCAAAAGCTTATATGAAGAGGTCAGATTAGAACCATTATAATTGTATGTTGCTTCTCTATTCTTTTCTTTTGATATTGCTTGTGTCTTTTGCTCTAACTAGTCAATTGGTTGACTGCAGACAGATAGCTGATTCAGAAATGACTGAATCATTTGAATTGAATTGGTAATCATTTATTTCCTGTCTCTTAGGATCTACTTTTTCACACTTTGTTGCTTAAGATTGTATTCCTTCCTACAGCTGTGTTTCCCAATGTTGTGTACTCCAAAGCATGATGATAGACTCTTTTCATTCTCTCTATACTCTCTCATCTAGTAGTCCCATTAGCTTCCCAGCATTTAATTATCATTTCTATGCAGATGACTCCCCAGTCTGTATAGTTAGCTCTAATTTCTCTACTGAGCTCTAGAACATATCTCCAACTGCTTAGTGAGTTCTTTAAACTTGATATCCTAAGTGAAGCATTATCAAAACTGAACTCATTATTTTTCCTCAAAACCCACTCCACTTCTAAACTTCCTTATTTCTGTTTAGGTCACCATCACCATTATTCTAGTTAATTAGGTTCATAACCTTGATTTTATCCTCAACTTCTCATTGTACTTCACTCTGGCATTTCTACATCTACAACACAACTTGCATCTATCCCCTTCTCTCTATTCACATGACCATTTTTCTAATTCAGGCCTTTAGCACTTTTTGACTAGACCAGGGTGGAGAACCTGTGACCTCAAGGCAGATAGAAAAATAGTGAATATGTAACTATTTAATTCATGAACAAGAGAGCAGATTTCAGAATTGACTATGGGGAAAAGTAAATCCACACTTCTTGGGAAAGGGCTCCACAAATAAATATTTCTTAAAGTAAATTAAAAGATGGAATAGAGAAAGGAGAAAAGATTGGATTTCCTTCTTATCTTTGATGGGAAAGGAATGGAAAAAAATTAGAAGTAAAACAGAATGATGATTTAACTAAACTCAAATAACTTTGGATGGGGCAGGGAAGCAGGGGCGAAGGGTGTCTGTCCATGGGGAGAAAAAAATCACGAGGAAGAAGATGAAGGAATGCAAGACAATCTTCCCTTCCAAAAAGAGTTTTGTCTTCCCCCTGCCCCCTTAGTACTGGAAGACAGAACTAAGGAACTATGTTTAGACAATATAAAAAGTTACAACAATCAGGGTGGGGACCCCAAAGACAACTTTCTAACAATTAATTATTCCATAATGGATTCCTCATTGGTAGTGAAAGTCTATTGAACAGCGCCTAAATGTCCACTTTGGGGGCATGCTGTAGGTGGGATTCATGGTTTAAATAGAGGTTGAAGAAATGATTTCTTGAGGTCCTTTTCAATTCTGAATCTATCATCCAATATGATTATGTCCCTAAGTACAGCATTATATTATGATTTAGTATACCATTGAAAACTAATAAATTGAGTTTATATTTAATCTAGCAACAAATATTTATAAATTTCCAAATATGTCATAGGCACCATCTCCCTTCCCAAGTGGTGCAAGTCATGGTCCTTTCTCTCAAGGACCTCATAACCTAGTCAAGGCTACTGAGCATACACAAATAAAGAGTTACTATATTAAAAGTACCAGATTTTTCACACTGGAGATTCTCGTATGAGGTATCTTAATTCCTACACCACATAGTATCACTACAGATATAACATATATATATATATATATAAATGTATACATACATATATACATGTATATATAGTTTAATACTACTGGTGAAATGTTACATCCAATAATCTAGTATATCCTTCAGTTAAATCATTGATTTTTCTCTTTTTATTTCTAATTTTTAATAGAAATTTCTCCAAGGACTTAGTATCTATAAAATTTATCCTTCCCTAAGTGGTAGAGCATGAAACTACAGATATTTTATTTTTCATAGAGCTAGAAACATGAAGCAACAGAATATAGGACATGACATGTTACAAGGACAAAGAAATAGGGGCGAGTCAATGAGAAAACAAACTGTGCCATGTGTGATCTTGCTTTTATAACTTTCTAAATATAATCTAAGAAAGGCAGAAGACTAAGCGACTCTGACAAGATGACCGTAGCTCCAGTGATTCATTTGTAAATAACTCTGAGACTCATAAGATGATGCTTTCAAATAAACTTAGAATGTGGCTCTTTAAGATCAATGCCTAGTGGCTACCTTATAAGACATAAGTTCTCTTTCCATTTCAACCAAAAGCCACCCCTCCTTCTTTAGAATTCTAATGGCATTTAGTTTGTGTCTTGATATGCACCTTCACAGCTTTTTGCGGCAACATATAATGGTGGGTGAAAGGAAGACAGTTTCTGGTGTATAGTGGGAGGTTAAATGGTGTATTGGGAAGGACAAACTTGTAGTCAAAAGATCCCAGTTTTATTCCCAGTTCTGTCATTTATTGGTTGAGTAGTGATTTTTCTTATTAAATTAATAAGTTGGCTTTCTGTTAGTTGTCAGTTGTATAATTTTTCTAATCCCATATCTCCCTGTATAAAATCAGAATAATCATATTTATACTATCAATCTCTTAGGCCTGTAGTGAGGATTAAATTAGGAACCAAAAATTCACATTTATTTAGAATTATTTAGACTATATGTACACAATCTCTCTCTATATATGTATGTATATCTGTGTATGTATGTATGTATGTATACACACATATATATTGCACACACTAAAGTATACTGTGTGTGTGTAGTATACCTTAGAGTTCTAAATAAATGTTAGTTTTTGATTCCTGATTTAATCCTCATTATAGCCCTGAGATCAATAGTATAAATATGACTACCTGATTTTATGGAGGAAGAAGTGGGATTTGAAAATATATACATATAGAAAATATAAATGCACATACACATGTATACATACACATATATGAATTATAAATATTGTATATCCATATGTATTAGTTCATTTGATCTAAGAGATTGATGTTATTATTTTCATTGGAAAAACTAAAGCCTAGACACATTGAGAATTCTCTGCCACATCTCCCCTAAATCCATCTGCTAAATATATTCAATTACTTATATAAGCTGGGCAAGATACCCTCTCCCCCAGAGATTCCTTTTCAGAGTGACAACTTCTTTATTAAACAATTCAATATTAGTCATCAAAACTCTTGTTTAACTACTGCTATGATCTGACTATAACACTTCCAAAACCACAGTATATAGTACTGGCATCTACCATTAAACAAAACGTAGACTACTTAGTAAAGCTTCAAAAGAAAGGATTATATTTGAGAGGTACAATACTAGTATACTGGTAGTGTTGTGGAAAAACAGGTACACTCAGTTTCTGGTAGAATCACAGATTTGTTGGATCTTATGGGAGAGCCATCTGGCAGAAGGTCACAAATGTTATAAAAATAACCATACCCTTTGACTGCAGCATATCATGAAAATATTATTTAAAAAAACAAAAGTAACAGCAACAAAAAGCAATATGTTCAAGGATTTGGAAAGTGGTTTAATGATAATTGCAAAAAAGGTGAAAGAAGCCTAAATGTACAATAATAGGAGAATGATTAAATAAATGGTTAAATGCAATGTGGCTCATTGGAATTAAGAGAAATCTTAGAAATATAAGGAAATCTAGAATGATGTTTAAGAAATAAACAAAAAAGGAAACAGAAGAACACACTAAGAAGATAAAAGGAGAAAATAAATGACAATGAATGGAAAAAAATTATTTTCAAGAAAATGACTAAAAATTGTTATGATACTTGATGTATAAAAGCAATAAATGCAAATGTAAAGAGTTATCAAAAAACTTTAGTGGTTAGTACTGATGTTCAATATTAAGGTTTTTAATAAAATATTTAATTTTTTTAAATGTGCTTGTACACCTCCCCCCCCCCACACACACACACACACACTTACAAAAGGAAGGAGGATCTTTGGTATAGTGGAAGACCTGGGTACAACTTCTGTCACTGTGACTTAGTCCTTATATCATTTTTACATTTCTGGGTCTTAGTTTCCCTATCTGTAAAATAAGATGTTTGGAATAAATGACCTCTAAAGTTATTTCAAGCTCTAGACTCTCTAACCTTTGCAAAAAGGTTAAAAACAGCAACAAAATGTGGTGACTCTTGCTTATTGAAAAATTCTTAATGTGGCAGTGGCTGTCTTGACCATCAATCAGTTCCTTTGCCAATAGTTTTGAAATGAGAGAGATTAAAATGAAGGAAAACAGCAAAGAAAATATGACTCAACATGCTAAGTTTTTGTTAAGCATAGGCTTACTACATTTGGAAAAATACACTGTGGTATGTTTTTTTTTTTAATCGTGTCTCCACATTAGGTTTGGCTTTGATGTGGTATAGTTATTGACTTGACCATGAAGGAGCAGTAAAATGAATCCAACCTTTGTGAAGTTTCCTTGAGCTTTGTCATCAGTCAGAGAGCTGTATGGAATTTATTAGTGCAATTAAAGCCATGATATTCTCAAGGAGCAGCAAAGTAAAAATCAATCCTTTCATTATCTTTCAATTTCAGTATTCAATTCAAAAATTATAGGAAGGATAAACATAATAATCAAGGCTTAAAATATCATATGTGTAATTCATATGATGACTTTGTATAATTAGTTACTTGTTAACCATTTGTTAGGTCATTTTTCAGTTGTGTCTGACTCTCTATGACCCAATTTGGGGTTTTCTTGACAAAGAGACTGAAATGGTTTGCCATTTCCTTCTCCAGGTTATAGCTGAGGAAACCAAGGCAAACTGGGTTAAGTGACTTGCCCAGAGTCACACAGCTAGTAAGGTCTGAGACCAGATTTGGACTTAGGGAAATGAATCTTCCTGACTTCAGGACCAGCATTCTAACCACTGCTCTACCTAGCTTCCTCAGTTAGTGACCATATACAATACAAATAAATGCCCATTAAGTTTATTCTCATATGATTTCTCCCTATTTTTGTCAGGCTTATGTTAATTTCATTCTTTCATCTTCATTCTTCAGTATAGACTGATACTCATATAAGGTGCCTTTTTTTAAGAAAAAAAGGCGGTATGAATTAATATTATAATGAAGCATATTTTCGTTTGGATATTCCATGAATAATCTTATAAAGTTCTAATTTGTTCACTCATTTTTATATTAGTCTTTTTACTAGGGGTAGTTAGGTGGTACAGTGGATGGAGTGCCAGGCCTGGAGTCAGGAAGATCTGAGTTCAAATCCAGCCTCAGGTACTCACTAGCTGTGTGACCTTTAGTCACACAAGTCACTTAAACAGTTTGCCTCAGTTTCCTCATCTGTAAAATGATCTGGAGAAGGAAATGGCAAACCATTCCGGTATCTTTGCCAAGAATCTTTGCCAAGTTCACAAAGAGTCAGACACAAGTGAAATGAATGAACAACAGCAGTCTTTGTTAATGTTTCCTATATGCAAATACAGTGTTGCTGTTTTGTCAGTATTAGACCCATTGCAAATTTATGGTACAAAGCCTCAGTCAAATGTAAAGGAGCAGCTAGTTGTGCATTATTGCTGTTGTGGTCAGTGTGTTTGTAATCAAGGTGACATGGCAAATGGAAAGACAAAAAGAGAACCAAATATGGTCTTGGTGAGAACCAGAGAAAAGCTAGTTGAGAACTGCAAGGATAACTCATAGTTGACACAATTACCTATTCAGCTAAGATTCTTTTTGATGGGTTCCTCTCAATATCTTAAAAGAACCATGACTATAAGATACTATCAAGCTGTATCATAGACTCACAATTGCATAGCATTTATATAGTGCTTTATAATTTACAAAACACCTTCTCTGCAACTCTTTCAGATTATGCCAATATGAATATCTCTGTCTTATAAATAAGGAAACTGAGGCTCAAAAATCAATATATTAAGTGATAGAGTCAGTAACTGAGTCCAGCAAGATCTTCTGATTCCAATTCTGGTATTCTTTCCACCATATTGTATTACTCCTAACTATATAAGGAATGACCCTAACTTCATGCTCTGGTCACAGAAATAGATAAGAACATATTCATGCCATGCAAATAACCCTATAGTCCTAACACATTGACATTTGGTTAAAGATCCATAGTGTATTGAGAGATTTTAGAATGTAATAGTAGCTCAGATTTATAAAGTGCATTGTTATGCAGTCATACATGCACACATATCATACCTTTTGAGCCCCACAGCAATATTGTGAGGTTGACAATCATCATCAGCAGCAGTAGCAGTAGTAGCAGAAGTAGTGATAGTGGTAGTAGTAGTAGTGATGGTGGTAGTAGTTATAGTGATAGTGGTAGTAGTAGTAGTGATAGTGGTAGTAGTAGTAGTGATAGTGGTAGTAGTTGTAGTGATAGTGGTAGTAGTAGTAATAGTATTCCTATTTTTATTCCCATTTTACAGATAAGGAAACTGAGACTGAGGAAGATTAAGGAACTTGACCAGGGTCACACAGATGGTAAGTATCTGAGGTTTGATTTGAGCTCAAATCTAATTGACTCTAGATCCATCCTTTGATGCACAACAACAAAACTTTCTCCATTTATTATTTAGGGGGGGAAATCCATCATTATTAACAAGGATCCACCAATCACTTACACAGGTTCCATATAAAGCTAGCTAAACAATGTTCCTGTTCATTAGGATTCAGTGATTTGGCACAGATAAATACATAATGGAGTAGAAAGATAACTGATGATTCTAAGAAACCATCCAGTCTAAACCTCTCACATTACAGATGAAGAAATGAGCCCACAGAAGTCAGATGACTGGGCCAATGTCATACTACGACTGACAGGGCCTGAGACTCAAACCCAGATCTCACAACACCTATTCCAGCACTTTTCCACCTTGCATGCCATTTTCCATCACAGTTTCATCAAGGAGCCATTTCTTCTGATTTGTCAGCATCTGGTGCAGATGAGTATGTGAATATTGAGGCCTGCTCCTTCACACAATTGATGTGTCTCAAATGAAGGAATGAATGCAGGAAAAACATTAAGTATTTACTATGTGCATTGCACTGTTTTTGCTTTCTAGGAGCTCACATTCTAAAGGGAGAAACAATATATATAGAAGGTTTTAGTTTCAAGTCAGATGGAAAGGCCCCATGAGCCTGAGGGTACAGTGCCAGTGCTAATGGGATTATACCTGCTTTAGAGTCATTCCCACCAATAAAATCAGATCAATTTCTGATGTTGAACTATCTGAAAGTGTCAAGGACTTTGATAGCAAGAACTTTTCTTTCTGGATCAATATCAGTGGCTGCAGCACAAGAATAAGAAAATAAGCACCCAAATCTCCACAGGAGTTTCGTCCTATGATAACGACTGTTCCCCAAGCCCACATTCACATATATAATGGAGCAACTAATAAAATATTATTTCCTATCACTTTAAATTAAATATAAAATTCCAATATTCAATAGGCAAATACTTATATAAATTATAGTTCTCAGAGATTTCAGGAAAAAAAAATTAGAGAAAATGTAACATCATTGAGTAATGTGGAAATATTTGTGCTCAAGAAGGTTCTGTTGTGAGTTTCAGGAGGAAAAAGATATAAAATCTTAAGCCGGTTCAGGTGGCACTTGGCTAATTTTGTTAGGCTTGCTTCCCAAATTAGCCTTGCTTTCTTATCCAGATGTCAATATGTGAAATGACCATGTGCCAAGTGCAGGATACTCAAGCTGGCTGCAGAATAGGATGACCTATCCAGTGGAAAGATGAAACCAGACACAGAGCTGGAGAAGGGCCAAAACTCCACCTTAGCATGCCTAGGAATCTGGTAAGAAAGTTTAGGTCACTTTTCAAAAGGGGAAATGTTGAACTTAGAATTTCATCTTGTCAAAAGGGTTATTAACACTTAATTCTAATATCACATGCAGCTCTCTGGGGTTTCATGGGCAAAGTTGTAAACTTGTATAAATCACTATAAGAGTTTAATTTATTTAGGCTTTAGAGTTCCAGACCCTGTGACTCTGAACTGGTATACCTTTCAAAGTACTAGTGAGTCAAGCTTGCTAGGGTTATTATAATCAGTATTGTTAATTTGATAACACACATAGTAAGAGCTAGGAATGATGGTATATCAGGGAATAAGAAGAAAAAGAAACGTCATTCAGCTACTATTTCCTCATATGTGGAAAGAAAAACAATGAGGTAAATTGGGGGGGGTTCATACTCTTTCAGCATTTCTGACAAAATATAATAGACCCATTTCAATTATACTATTTTACTCAAGTAAAGAAAGTCTAAAATAATCCTTTTGAAATTTCTTGGTGGAAATTGAGCACAGAGTAAGGACAAAAACTAATCCTGGGCATACATATGTGTGTGTGTATATATGTATATGTGATATATATACATATAAATGCACATATATGTCTCCTACTTTTGCATGTTATTTTGAAATAAATTTCATCTAGTCAGTCAAACCAGAAAAGTTTGACTTGTTTCCTAGTGAAAGTGGTACATCCCCATCTAAACAGGCACAATGCCTCCCATAACAGATGGTCAGGAGAGGAGGCAGCCAAGATACCATGTATGAACAACAAATGTGCTTGCTTCAGGGCAGGAGGCCAATCTGGGAATGTCGAAATTGTTTTCCACCCTAAGCTTTCAAACTTGTGGCAAAAGGGACTGGGAAGTCAGTTGACTCAACCTCCGAGAGAAAATTACCGAATAGCTTCCATGACAGCAGGAAAGGGCACTGTAGGACTAGCAAAGGGGATTAATATTGTGGAGGTAAGATGGTAGGCTGTCAGCTCACCCAGCATCTGTGGCCATGCTCCTTGGGACTTGGGGTCTTAGACTCTTCTGCCAACCATTTGCTCCATTATTCACCTGAAAGTCAGCTGAGCAGTTCAGATGGCAAGGCCTCAAGGTCTACAGCCTATAAGAGCAATCTTGTTTATAGGAAGATAACAGGGCCCCCTTATAGAATAATTATGTTTTTTTGCATAGTTCAACAAAAAAAGTTATTTTAGGGGGTGGCTAGGTGGCGCAGTGAATAGAGCACCAGCCCTGGAGTCAAGAGGACCTGAGTTCAAATCCGGCCTCAGACACTTAACACAAAAACTAGCTGTGTGATCTTGGGCAAGTCACTTAACCCCAATTGCCCTCCAAAAAGGAAAGAAAAGAAAGAAAGAAAGAAAGAAAGAAAGAAAGAAAGAAAGAAAGAAAGAAAGAAAGAAAGAAAGAAAGAAAGAAAGAAAGAAAGAAAGAAAGAAAGAAAGAAAGAAAGGAAAGAAAGAAAGAAAGAAAGAAAGAAAGAAAGAAAGAAAGAAAGAAAGAAAGAAAGAAAGAAAGAAAGGAGGGAAGGAAGGAAGGAAGGAAGGAAGGAAGGAAGAAAGAAAGAAAGAAAGAAAGAAAGAAAGAAAGAAAGAAAG
>NW_027187391.1:33510617-33548390 GCF_028583685.1 Petaurus breviceps papuanus
AAGAAAGAAAGAAAGAAAGAAAGAAAGAAAGAAAGAAAGAAAGAAAGAAAGAAAGAAAGAAAGGAAGAAGGGAGGGAGGGAGGGAGGGAGGGAGGGAGGAAGGAAGGAAGGAAGGAAGGAAGGAAGGAAGGAAGGAAGGAAGGAAAGAGAGAAAGAGAGAAAGAAGGAAAGAGAGAAAGAAAAGAAAGTTATTTTAGAAGATGCTAAGTAGAATGCATAAAGCATGGGATTTGGAGTCAGGGATGCTTGAGCTTGAAATCTCATCTCAGACACTAACTAGCTGTGTGACCTTGAGAAAATCACTTAACCTTTCATTGCCTGTTTCCTCATCTGTAAAATGGAGATAATTATAGCACCTACCTAATAGGCTTGTTGTGAGGATTAAAGGTGATATATGAAAAACACTTGGTGATCCTTAAAGTGCTATATAAATACTTGCTCATTCCTTTACAACAGAGGGAAGATAAGTTTTTTATTAAAGGATAACAATAGCCAGCATTTACATAGCACTTTAATTTTTTCCAAGTATTGTATATATATATATATATATATATATTTATTTAATCTCAATTTATCCTTACAATAACCCTCTGAAATAAATATTATTATTATACCCATTTTGCAGATGAGAAACTGAGGAAAGCTGATAGAGCTTAAGTGACTTGCCTAGGTCACACAGCTAGAAAGTAACTGAGGCAGGATTTGAATTGAGGTCCAACACTATCTACTGTATCTTCTTCTTCTCCTCCTCTTTCTCTTCTTCCTCCTCTTTCTTTTCCTCTTCTTCATCCTTCTTCTTGTTCTTTTAAGCCAGGTCTGTGATTTCAATGCTATATGGAACTACTAGTGAAGAAACCAAAGCAGCTTTGAAGAATCTGGGAAAATTGCTCGGAAGGAACACTAATACTTCAAATGATTTGCCCAGGGTATACAGCCAGTATGCATCAGGGGGAATAATTGAACCTGAGTCTTCTGATTCCAACTCTATCCACTATGCAAAGCTTCTTCTTAAATTTCCAAATACTCAAATGTATCTCTAATCTCATCAGTTTGTATAGACATTCTCTCCAGTGATGCAGATTGCAAGTCATTCATGGCTGCCAATCCCAAGCTTCTCTTGTGCATGCCCTTCCATTGTTTTACCACAGGGAGTCCTCCCAATAGTACTGGCAGCCTCCCTTGTTTAATTGCCTCTGACTCTGACAGGATACCAGTGGAATGCTCAAGCTACCTCTCATCCCTTGACATCACCATGTGGCATGCCCAATTCCTCTTGCTTTCATACATCTCCCTGATGACATTTTTCACTCCTCTACTTTTTAGAAGTTCCTCATTAATGATACATTGCAGACTGCTTCCATGCACTCAGCATTGCCCTTGTGAGATATTCATTTTTAACTCTTCCATTCTATCGTGCTTCGTGTGTCAGCCATACAACACCAGAAGAATACTAGTAATAAAAAGATAGACCTTTGTTTGCAGAGGAAGTTTGGTCAGTAAAAGATCTTTACAATTTCTGAAAGGCAAAGGAGTTTACTCTCCTCCTCTTTATTTAATCCTGGGGCTAGAATACTACATAATTCATGTGTGCATACCTTATTTGAATATATATAAACATACATTGGTGTATATACATATGTATATGTACATATATATGTATATACAACCAATGTCTATACCATACCGTCTATACCTCATTTAAATATTTATACATATATATATACAAGGTATATACATATATAAGGAAGGCTTGTGTGTATAAGGCATATATATGTATATAAGGTATATTTCTGTATGCTTTAGAAGACAAAGGTATTAGGAAAGATTCTGTTGCCAGTTCTTTTTTTGGAAGGCCATTAACTCATTCAAGTTACCATCAAGATTTTCCTTATAATTATCTCTGGCTCAAATAATAAATTGTGTCCCCAAAGAGTTAATGTCTCTTCAAAAGGAAGTGCTCATTAGAATTACACCCCTATGGTATGCAATTCATTTCATAAAAGAATGGCACCTACATCTTATTACTATATTTGCTAGAATAACTTTATTTCTTTAAAATTACCGTAATTTTTTATTATTAACAAAGGGTGTCCCAGAAAGTTGTTGTATAGTTTTAAGCTATTAACACTTAATGCTTCACTAAGAATTTGGGAGCACTTTGCATATTTATGAAAGACAAAGAAAAGATGGGAAGAATGCCCATTTGAAACCCTAAGAACAAATCAGTGAACCCTAGTTACTCAAATAGCCCAGAACATTATTACTACTGTAACTTACGTGTATATATAAATGTATTATGTGTATGTTTTTAATTAATTCTTTAGAATATTAATTCTCCAATCAAGGAGACATGAGTTAAAATCTGGTCTCAGACATATACTAACTGTGTGACTTTGGGTTAATCACTTAACCTCTGTTTGCCTTAGTGTCCTCATCTGTAAAATAGGAATAATAATAATACCCACCTCCCAGGGTTGTTGTGAGGATCAAATTAAACAATAATTGAAAGTTACTTAATATAGTGCCTGGGACGTAGTACTATATAAATGTTAGCTAATATATATGATAAAATAAGCATACAATATAATATAAATGTGTATACATTGATTGATCATGTAAGTACATGTGAGATAATACATACATGTGTTATGCATAGCATATATTTTGACATAATATAATACATTTATAAACAGCAAAAGTTTTATAAAATACTTTCTTCAATGCAACCTCATTAGGCATTAGGTAGGTAATACAATTATTAGCCCATTTTATAAATTCAGAAACAAAGGTTCAAAAAGTCTTAATTTTCTCATTCTCACATAGCTAATAAATGTCATTAATGTGTGCTCCTTATGCCCCATTGTTTTAAAATTCTGAGGAAGTCTTCAATGTCCATAGCACCTATATTTGTGCCTTTATCCAAAACACCATGCTCTCAGTAACACAACATTCACTTTCACAGCTGGCTGAAGTTGAAGGTGTGTCTTTCAGTGAACAAATTGCAGTTGTATGTTGTATACTCTACTGTAAAGATAGAAATGTTGCCTAAGATAAGAATGGATTGGTTCAAGAATTCTGTCTTTAAAGAAAAGTAACATGTCTTTTTCCAAGGTGCTGTATTGATGGGGGCAGGGGGGAGAGATCTGGAAGTGGAGGTGGTGACTGGGCCTGAGATTTCATTGGTATAGGGTGATCCCTGGGAAGAACTCTGTCTGTCTGCCCTGAAACACGCAGTCTTAGAAGATTGCCTAGAATCCTGAGAAGTTAAGTAATTTGGCCAGGGTCATGGACTTGCTTTGACTAAGAGGCGGGAAATAAACCCAGACCTACTTTCTAGCCACTGTACCATCCTACCTTTCAAAATGTCTTACTTCTAACACATGGAATCAGCAAATTGAGGCTTTGCTATGCCCAGGGTAATGCAACAATACTGTGAGGTAAGCACAATTTTCTAAATGTGTTCTTCAAGAATCCAGGTCTCCTATTCAGATTCTCAAAACTGAGCTTCTTAGGGATAAAAATTAGTCAGGTATACAACCCAGATGTCAGGTTCCATTTTCCACACATCTATACCAGTCTCTCAAGGCCAGAAAGAATAATTTTCAACTTTAAATCTATAATTAAATTGTACCATATTTACTGAACCTAACTTTTTCCCCCTTAGATGATAAAATCGTCATAACTTATTGATATTACTGAATTAAATGCCTATTTAACACCTATATATCCAAGTTTGATTTTAAATCAATTGTGGGGGGGGGGAGAATCAGAAACAAAATTCAGCCAGAGAACTTCACTAACAGCCTGTTGAATATGAGAGACCTAATTTCAAATGCCAAAAAGTGAATGAGCTAGGAAACCCAATGCAAACAGGTTTCCATGAAATAGAAAGAAAAAAGACAGCAGGGAAAATTTTAAATGTCATGGCTAGTGCTGCCCCCTTCTGACGGCATTCTTAATCTTGCAGTATTTTAACTAAAATCACAGCAAAATGGTAAGTAAACCTCCCAAAGGCTTTGTACCTGAGATTCAAGCAAGAAGAAACTGGTAGGAGTTGTTTTTTTTTTTATTGTAGTTTGTTTTCTTATTTTGATTCTAGAATTTTGGAATTTCAAAAAACCTTAGCATTCATCTAGTCTAACCCTCGAATTTTGTTGTTATTTAAGTTGTGTGCAGCTCTTCATGACCCAATTGGGGATTTTCTTGGCAAAGATTCTGAAACAGTTTGCCATTTCCTTCAGCTCTTTTTACAGATGAGGAAACTGAGGCAAACAGGATGAAGTGACTTGCCCAGGGTCACATAGCTAGTAAGTATCTGAGGACAGAGTTGAACTCAGGTCCTCCTGACTACAAGCCCAGAATTCTATCCATGATGCCATCTAGCTGCCAACCCTCCAGTTTTACAGATAAAGAAATGATGGGTGCATATCAGGGAGAAAATCATCAAGGATGTGACCCAAAAGGGTTAGTGGCAGAACTGGGGAGAAAGTTCGGGTTTTGGATTTCTAGTAGAAAGCTCTTTTCATTAAACCACATAGATCATAGGATTATACATTTAAATCTGGGAGAAACCTGGGAGATCCTCTAATCTAAGGCCCTCATTTTAGAGATAAGGAAACTAAAGTCCAGGGTATTAAATGATTTACCTAAGGATTCCATCCCAGATTCTCTGATTTAGAGGCAGAGCTGTTTCCACTGTTTCATGCATGCCTATGTCAACCAGAATCTTCTCTTGTTGGACTAAAAGAACTATTTGTGATTCCTATGAGACAACAAGAAAGACCACACCAAGTGATCCATGTCGGCTGAGGGTCAGTATAGTGGAAGGTGCATTGTGTTTGGAGTCAGGGGACCTCCCTGGTTTCATATCTCACTCCTGAAACTTATCAGGTTTGTAATTGTGAGCAAGGCATTTAACCTTTCTGAGATGAAGTTTTCTCATGTATAAAATGGAGAAAGGGACAACTAGGTGGCACACTGGATAGGGCACAGGGCACAGAGTCAGGAAGACATTTACCAGGTGTGTGACCCTGGGCAAGTCACTTAATCCTATTTACCTCAGTTTCCTCTTCCATAAAATGAGCTGGAGAAGTAAATGGCAAACTCCCCCAGTATCTTTGCCAAGAAAACCCCAAATGGGATCATGAAGAGTTAGGCACAACTAAACAAAACAAGATAGAGAAAATGTCTATGCAGTATAGACGTTACCTTCCTAATCCAGTGGTTGTGAAGAAAACAACACAAAATGCTTAAAGCACTATATAAATGTGGATTATTATTAACCCTTAGCATCTTCAGAACAAAGATCCATCTATAGATAAAGCTGTTGTCAGTTATTCCAAATCAGTCATCCAGAATGGCCTTGTGATTTTATGTGACTTGTCTATAGGGTACACACTAAAAACTAATGTAAGGTAAGAAGACCGGGTATGAAAATGGGGGTTGAGTAAGTTATGAAGGGCTTTGAATGCCTAACAAAGGATTTTATGTTTGACCTTAGAGTGTCAATAGGGAGACACTGGACTTCATTGAGTGGGGGGTTGGGATGGGTAGGAGAACATAGTTGAACCTGTACTTTAGGAAGCTCACTTTGACAGCTGAGTTGAGGATAGACTTGAGTGGAGAGAGATTTGTAGCAGGAGGAAAAATCGGCAGCATCCCCCATAGAAGGAACTACAGGCTTATGACACCGTACCCTGTGGGAGGGCATTTTTAAAAGATTGTTTGGGGCCAAAAAAAAACCTGTCAGTCCTTAGTATCTTTCTCTGAAGATCCTGTAATATTTTTTTGAGCCATGGTTCACCTGGAATTTTCCCATAATTCCAAGACACTCCCATTGGCAGTAAGGAAGAAGGGATATGTTGGGACCTCTGACACAAGCTATGTATGGTCAAAGACAGTTCACCACCTCCTCAGTTTCCCTCTTCTATAAAATGTGGATAATAAGAACATTATCTCCCTCATAGTGTTATTGTAAATATTAAACAAGAGAACAGTTGAGTATAAAGTATTTTGTGCCACTTAGTGTATCATATAAATGTCGTTGTTGTTTATTATCGTTGTTTGAAAGGGGGCGGTATTTTTTAAGATACAAGCAGAAGGAGGAAGAAGAAATTAAAATTGGATGAAAGGAATTTTGTTGTTTTACCTTATTAAAACCATCTGTCTATTTGCTTCTTTAATTTCTTCATATCTCTTCTTCATTACTAGTACTTGCCCCACCTTTCAGAGAAAATGTTCTCTAGATTTTAGCTGAACTTTTTCAGGGTTAAAATTTATTTCTATCAACCCTTTGTTTGAAATCTTCGGATACATTTTTCATAGTGCGTTTTAGGAAATCACATTATTCTTAGTTTTATCATCCAGGCTCCTAAACTGCTAAAGAAATGTTAAATTGACTTAGTTGTGCCCATCGTACTTTATAAAAAATGTCATGTAGACTGAGAGATCTAGGTCCATAAGTCCTTGAATGATTGATGGAAATTGAAAGTTGCAAATCTCTTTATTCACTGCTTATGTAGGTCCAGCAGAGGGAGCCCCAAGTATGTTTTTTTTCCATATCCCAAAGGGTGTTTTCCTAGCAACTAATTCTCATTGTACAATGAATGCTTGCCCCTCCCCATTTCCTATTACTACAAATGGCTTTTAATATCTTACTGAGTTCAGAATTCAGTCATATAATAAGTAAGTCAAGATTTACCAAGGATAGTATCATCAGCGTGAAGATTTAAGAAAGATCCTCCCAGGGACACCATTCTAGCAAAAGGTTGTAGTGCTTGAGGTATAAGGGGAATGGAGATTAGGTATGGTTTCTACTTTTTCTGACTTCAATTTCATTCTTCCACTTTGGAGATGAGAAACCATAGCAAGATGCACCTATTGCATTCCCTCCAATCTCCCCCATATACTTTTTTCCCTTTCCTGGTGTCTCCATCTTATTTTTCCCTTCCTTTTTCCTTCCTTTTCCCACTATCCCTTACCTCCATTCTCAAAATTTGATGTGGCAGATGGGCAGGGACAAACACTTATTGTTTCTCAGTTAAAACCTAGGATAGGGCTGGAACATGAATAGTTGGCAATAAACCTCCCATTCACAAAAATCCTCCTCACCTAAGGTGAGTTGTCTAAGGCTATGCCAGAAAGCCCAAAGGTTCTACAAGCCTAATAATTAAAGTTACAGATAAGCAAGCCAATTTATCTTAAGCAGAATGGCACCTTGAAGGTGAGATGGAGATAGCCTATGGCAGACAAGTCAAGAAACTCCCATTACCTCAACCATCCCCTCCCTTCAGACCATGATGGAGAATAGTCCATGACTCTCAGCCTTGGGCAGCTAGGTGGTGCAGCAGATAGAGTGCTGACCCTAGAGTCATTAAGACTCACCTTCCTGAGTTTAAATTCAATCCCAAACACTTAGTAGCTATGTGACCCTGGACTAATCACTTAATCCCATTTGCCCAAGTTTCCTCATATGTAAAAATGACCTGGCGAAGGAAATGGCTAATCATCCAAGTATCTTTGCCAAGAAAACCTCAAATAGGGCCACAAAGAGTTGGACACAACCGAAAAATGACTGAACTGAACTCAGTCTTGGAAATATCAGTGCCCCCAAGACTACCCATCTCTGCATCCAGTGCAGGACCTATAATTATCATTGAGAGGAGCAATCACAGTGGAGAAAGGGTCCATCTTTCTTGCTACCACCAACACCAACTGCTGATAATTGCCACAGACAGGTATGGAATCCCAAGAGCCCCAAGAATGGCAGTGTCGTCAGATCACAGGTTCTGCCTCTAGCCCAGCCCACACAGTTATTATTCAGGAAGAAACCTTAGCCACAGCTAATGGAGCCTGAGAAAAGAAAGTCCTTACCACCAAAGTCTGTGGCATCGGCAAATGGCTCAGCATTGGAAACTGATATTGTATTATTAATGGAAGTGGCACTAAAACTCTAATAACCATGAAACGTTCCCATATGACTTACAGCTGAAACCTAGTGTGTGTGTTATAGTGTTTAGAGATATATATCTCTCTATATATAAATATACATATTTATAGAGATACATAAAATAAATATTTTATATAAATACATTATATTAGTTATCTAATTATAAGATTATCTTATAAAATAATAAGATTACTATTAGAGATAAATATATATAATATACATATATTATATATCTATAGTTTATAGATACAGTGTTTAGAGATAGTTTATAGTGTTTAGAGATAGAGAGTGGAGCAGTAGATAGAGCATTGAACCTGAAAGTCAGGAAGACCTACATTCAAATCCACCCTCAGACATTATCTTTGTGACCCTGGGCAGGATACTTAGCTGACTCATTTTCCCTAACTGTAAAATGAGGATAATAAAAGCACCTCCATCCCAGGGTCAGCTGTGAGGATCAAGTGAAATATTATTTGTAAAGTGCTTAGCACAGTCTAGCATATAGTAGGATTATAATAAATGCTTATTCCCTTCCCCCTTTCTTTCTTGGGAAGCAATGTAATAAAGTTGAAAGAGTTTTGGATTTGGGGTCAGATGACCTGGGTTTGAATTCTCCATCTCCTTTTGTGATGTTGTATAAGTCACTTCACCTCTGGCCTTCAATTTCTGCATCTGAAAAATGAGTGGATAGGGTAAGAAAATGTCTGTGGTCTTCTCAACTCTAAATCTATTATCCTATGAACATTTATGGGACAGTACAATAATTACCTCTGGTGTAGAATTTGCAAGATAGAAAAAATCTAAGTCAGATTAACATACAGAAAGGAGTCAGGGACTTGAAACAAAAGACTTTGATTTTAGTCTTGGCTCTGGGCCTAAATGACTGTGATTTTTATAATCTCCCTGGGTCTCCATTCTCTTATCTAAAAAATGGGAGATGACAGGTAGATGAGATAATCTAGGTCAAGAGTTCTTAGCCTTTTTCCTGCCATGTCTGATGAAGCTTATGGACCCTTTCTTAGAGTAATATTTTTAACTGCATACAATAAAATACATAAGATTACAAAATGAACCAGTTGAATTGCAATAAAAATGCAACTTTTCCCATCCAAGGTCATGGACCCCTTGAAATCAGATTCCTTGGTTAAGAACTCCTAATATTCTAGATAATTTCTGAAATCCCTTCTCAATTTAAAATTCTATAATTTTATATGTAAAACATTCCATTGTTAAAATAAAAACACTGTTGATGAACCCTCAGGCCTGGAAATAAAGATACAGTTAGGGCTTTAGTCTGTCCAGTCCCCCAGGTAGGAAACATCTTTGTTTCCTGTGTTTAAGTGACACTCTTGGTCCAGTGGTAGTAGCCTTGGATTTTGCTTCAGAAGGCTTGGGTTTGAATCCTGACTGTTACTACCCATATGACCCTAGAGACATAATTTAGTCCACCTTCTGGGCATTAATTTCCTCATGCAGAAAATAAAAGGATTGGACAAGGTACTCTGAGAGAGCCCCCCATATCTCAAGTGCTATACTAAATTGCATTAACTCTTTTAGACCAATTGGGAGGAAATGAGTAAATGGCTACACCCTTGCCATTCACCTTGCCCAGACCTTTTGTAGACACTATTAAGGGTGCTCTAATGGGTATTTTAGTGAACTGAACAGCTGCCTGCTAACCTAAAAGAGATAATACACCTAGTCTAAATGTTTTTTATTGCCCAAACTGGTACAGATCAACAACTCACCTGTAACTTCAGGAGTCTTGAGAGGTTAGATAATTTAAATGTGGTAGCACAGCTAATGCGAGTCAGAGGCAAGACTTGAATGAGTCCAGATTGTGCTAACTCCACCAGCCCCCATAATCACCATGGCACATGGCCTCTCAATGGCTTACTATTTTTTCTCTTTTGGATCTGTGATTTCATTGGTGTAGGGAAATTCTGGTGTGGAAACTCCCTTAATCAACATGTTAACAATTGTACAACTTCTATTCTTATAGAATTACTTGGGGTCAAAGGGAAGCCTGGCACATAATAGATGCTATATAAAAGTTAGTATTTATTTTGAAATTGATTGTGTGACATGGGACACACTGACACAGAACCACCCAGTATGGTGTGCCCTCATCAGAGAAGGCACTGTGCTTTATGAGCAAAGCAGAATTGAAGTAACACAAAAGAAACACAAGATGCGCAGATTTAGAGAATCTGCTTCAAATGTTCACATGGACTATTTGTGCCGGTAGAACATTCCGAGCTCATATTGGTCTGATCAGACATAGTCAGACATACTAAAACTTGACTCTAATATAGTGATATCATTTTAGTCCTCTTCAAGAACAATGGACAACAACCAATTTACTGCTGCTGCTGCTGCTGCTGCTACTACTACTACTACTGCTACTGCTACTATTACTTCTACTTCCCATGGTCCTGTAGCAAGTCACTCTTTTCATTCCCCAGCCTTGTCCTTTGTTTACTGGGGATTGAGCTATGCCTTGAACTCACTGCTCTTAACAAGGTTTTGTTTCTGATGAAGCACAGATTTTGGCTCCAGTATTTTCTCAAGCTCAAGAACCACTCTGGATGACCCGATTTAACTAATGGATTTGAATGTAAGCTCTTTGAGAGCAGCAATTGTTGTTGTTTTTTTTTAAAAGCATAGTAACTCATGCACAGTTAAGAGAGCTTAGAAAAATCTTGTTGAATTTTATCAAATTTAATTGAAATGAACTGAATACATTTGGGTTGAAATGAAATTATTTGAATGGAGTTGAGCTGAATTAAAACAAAATTAATTAAATTTAATTTAATCGAACTGAATTACCTCTTGTGTCCTGGGGTAAAATTTGAGGATCTTGGTGTTCATCATTTGTAAATCCTTCCCCAAGATGCTATCCAAAGGTAAGAAGAAGCCATAGTACCTAGCTTATGACACATAGTTTTTTTCTCACAACTTTTGAAGAGTTAAGAAAAATGTAAATTTATGTACAAGTTGGACAACCTTACTTGGCAAGGCAGAATTGATCTAGAAGACAGTCTCCGTCTACTGAAGTTCCATGACAAGAGGCCAGCAAATCATGGTATTCCAGCACATGAACAGGATGTTAATCTGAAGTGTAACTGGAAAAAAAAAAGACAGACAGATGAAATTCCATTAGGGGATTGTGAAGGTCAATGGTCCAGGCATGCTATATCACTATGAAATGCTGGGATACCAGTTGACACAGATCAATCAGCCATGCAGCAATCAGAAACAGGGTGTCCCTCTTTAAGGTAAATACCCTAGTACAATCCTTCTAGTAGAAAAGGGAGAGAGCTGAAAGTAGCAAAATCAAAACCTAGAAGGTTCTTATGTATTTTTCAATAAAGAATAAAAGAACTTTTGGTCATCTTTAGGTATCTTAAGTTACATGGACTTACATGGGCAACAGTGTTGAGGCTATGGCTTTTATAACAACAACAACAAAAATACAGGAAGCTAACTCAGTCTGAAGCTGCTTTTATCTATCTGGAAGAGGGAGGTGAGAGGCCTATGTACCCTTCCCTAGTCACCCAAGATCAGGAAATGCATATATATAGATGTGTGTCTGCATATGTGTATATAAAAATATATATGCATATGTTTATGTATGCATGACTATATGTATGTGTTTTTGTATACATGCTTGGATGTGTGTATACACATGTATATGGCATGCAAATGTGTATGTGTGTTTACATATATGTACACACATGGGTATCAATTTTTAAAATGTTTGTTGAATAAAAGAATGAATAAAAGAAAAAAAAGATTTAGCGAGGAAAGGAAAAGTATCTTCAAATATGCTAAAGGTTGTCCAATGGAAAGGGAACTGGCTTGTTCTGCTTGCTCCAGAGTATAGAATTAGGCCATTGGAGAGAGCACATTGGACTTTTAGTCCAAAGACAGGGTTTGAATGCTGGCTCCTAGTAATAATTAGCTATATGATCACAGGCTAGTCATTTAATCAGCCTGAACTTACTTTTCCTCATCTGTAAAATGGGGGTAATTGTACCTGAACTACCTATTCAGCAGCTAGGTGGCACGATGGATAGAGTGCTGGGTCTGGAGTTAGGAAGACTTGTATTCAAATATAGCTTCAGACTCTTACAAGCTATGTGACCTTGAACTTTGAAGTCACTAAACCTGTTTGCCTCTGTTTCCTTAACTGTAAAATGGGAATAATAATAGAATCTATCTGGCAGGGTTATTATGAAGATCAAATGAGTAAAGCATCTATAAAAATGCTAGCTCTTCATAGCTAACTATTATCACAATTTCACAAGTTTGTTGTGGGGAAAGTACTTTATAAACCTTAAAGTACTATCTAAATGTAAGTTGTTAGCTAGGAGAAGAAAGGCAGATTATGCCTTGATATAAGGGAAATCTTTTTAGCAATCAGAGTTGCCCAGAAGTGGAATGGGATTGCCTCAAGTGGAAGTGAGCTCCAAATCTCTAGTGCCTTCAAGCCCAGGTATGTCAGAGATGTTGATAAAGGATTACCTTTCAGATAACAGTTGGATTAGATGACCTCTGGGGTCTTTTCCAACTGAAATTCTATGATTCTGAGAAAAGATCAGATTCCAGAAAAAAGGAAAGCTAGATCTTGTAGTATGGCAGGAGAAAAGACTTCTGCAGATCTTGGCCCAACATTACAGGTTCCCGAGGGTGGGTTACTTATCTGTTAAGTTAATCATCCTTTCAAGTGGGTATTTTTATGTGTTTATTTGGATGGAATGAAACTGATAAAAGTTCAAGACAACCACCAGTTCTCATGCCCTTCCCCAAGGAAGAATAAACAATTTATCCTTAGGATTTAGAGTAGGTGGATACTTTTTTTTTTTTTTTGCACTTCTACTTTAATTAATTGTGGGTTTTGGTGTGGTTTTTTTTTTTTACTTAGAGGAGAGTCCTATGGTATAGTGAATTGAGTTCTGAATTTCCAGTCAGAGAAATCTGAGTTTGAATCCCGTCTGAGACACTCATTAGCTGAGCATGTCTCAGCCTCTCTGGACTTCAGCTCCCTCATCTGTCACTTGAAGAGGTTTTACTCCAGGTCCTCTGAGGTCCCTTCCAGTCTCTAAAACTATGGTCCTATGATTTCATATTGGAAAATAACCCAGGGAAGAAACAGAGGAAGAAGCTGGAAGTCTCTCACCTGAATAACAGGATTAAGCAGCCTGTTCAGCTGCCACTACTTCTATTTATAGTTTTAAGGACTTCCTCTCAAGCACACAGTAACATTGCCACTTTGAGAGGCTAAGTGATGGTTAACCCTTGGCACTATCTTATTGGCATTTGCTTTTTCCCATAAACAGGCATTTTTTCAATCAGAGAGAACTATTCTGCTCTTATATTCCACCTAATGTAGTGGTAAAAGATTTAATAGAAGTATAACACTTTTGCCACAGTATATTTTCAGGAGCTAAAGTATGAGCAAAATGGAATAAGGGACAGGTGGCAGTATCTACAAACTGCTAATGGCCCCATCAACATATGTTTAATGTACTCAGACTTATTCTTCACATCCTACTGTTGCTAATACATTTCCTCCGATACCTCCTCTCGACACAGAAATTTTGAGAGGGAAGGAAACATTAATAACCCCAAAGTGTTTAATTTGAAAGGAGATTTAAATTTTAATACTGGTCATAAGATGACCTATTGGACCAATGAATGACCCAATAATTCTGTTGCCATCATTAGTGAAAGGCTGGAACAAAGCAGGAACTGAACAGAGTTATGTGCTTCCTCCTCTGTTTGCCCTTGGATGGAGAAGAGCTCCCCAAAATGAAAATGTGAGCCTGCCAGGATGCAAAGAGCATGACAGATCAATGATCAGGCCAGGTTTAGGTACTGTGAGTTGAACTGAAGCCTATGTTGGGTTGGTTGAAGTAAACCATAACAAGGCACCTTACCTCAAACGCATCTCGCCTTCAGGCCCAATTAGGGATACACACTTTCTCTCTCTACTCCCCAAATAAGTGGACAACATAACAAGAGCCAGCTTCTCCAGAATGAACCCCTTCATTCACATCCAATCCACAAACACATGCTGGTTTGGTTTTTTTTAACAGTTGCTCTCTGTAGACAACTCTCTGCCTTTGTGGTATAACCTAGAAGAGTGACTCGAATGGCGGAAATTTGGGGTTGCAAAACATTTTTCAAATATCATCTCATTTTTATCCTCACAACAACCCCGGCAGGTAGACACTATTGTTATCCCTACTTTACAGATAAGGAAACTGAGGCTAAAACTTTGTAAGTAGCCTAGATTCACATGCAGTAAATATCTAAGGCTGGATTTGAACTCAGGTTTTTCTCACTATAAGTCCAGTCCTCTATGTACTGCACAACATAAATGCCTTATGCCTTTTCTCATTTGAGCCTCACAATAACCCTAAGGTTATTGTGTTATAGGGTTATACTCACTAGGTGAGTACTACAGGTATTAATATCTCCATTTCACAGGTGAAGAACTGAGACTCAGAGAGGTTAAGTGATTTGTTTGCCCTGGCAATGTGGCTATTATCTGATAGAGAGTTAGAACCTAGATCTTCTTTGTTGTTGTTGAATAGTTTAGTCATGTCCTACTCTCTGTGACCCCCATGGACCATATCATACCAACACTGTCCATGGGTTTTTCTTGGCAAAAATATTGGAGTAATTTTTTATCTCCTCCAACATTTTCCTTGCTACAAGTCTATAGCATCCTACCATGACTATTAAATAACTTCTCTATACCACAGTTTCTTTACCTGTAAAATAAGAAGGCAGAACTAATTTCTAAGGCACCTTTTGACCCTAAGTATTGTCATTCTGTGAATCAATAAATACTAGAGAGGTAGAATAGAGGGTACATCTTGATTCATTACTGCAGTTATTTAATATAAAGAATGCTAGATTTGGAAATAGAAATCTGGGACTTGAATCCATTCCCTCCTACTACCAATATGACCTCTGAGAAGTCACTTAGCTCTTCTAGACCTCAATTTCCTCAAAAACTAGAGGTAACTCAAGATGATATCCAAGATTTCTTCCTATTCTAAATCTATGATCCTTCTCTGATACAGTTGTCTTCACGGAGGGACTCACACTTAGACAATTGCAGTAGCCAACTGGCTTGGCTGCCTCAAGTCTCTCCCATTCTAGTCCATCCTTCTCTCAAAAGCACAGTGAGCTTCAAAAAGCATGGGTCTGATCATGTCATTCCCCTACTCAATAAACTCCAGTTGTTCCACATTATCCCTAGGATCAAATGTAAAACCCTGTTTTACTTTTAAAGTTTTTTGCAATCTAGTTCCTTCCTGTGTTTGCAGTCTTTCTGCATTTTACTGCTCTGTGATTCAGCAACTTTAGCCTCCTTGTTATTTGAACATGACACTCTATCTCCAGAATCCACTTCTTTTCACTGTCTCCCATGCCTAAAAACCCCTTCCTCATCATCTCTACCATTTGGCTTCCTTCAAATCACCGTGTTAGTGCTTTTCCTCTGAGATTACCTTGAACTTACTATCTCCAGCTATATCCGTCTATATTTGTCTCTATCTATGTCTAACATGCATATATGTGTTTATCTGTTGTGTGATATTTATATGGTTATTCACATCTGTATCAATATCTATATGGGCAAATATATAGATAAAATATTTATAACATGTATATATCCATATCTACATCCATAATCTATGTCTGTCTACTACTTAATGTCTATAGTTGTTTACATGCCATCTCCCCCATTAGAATATGAGTTCCTTGAGGACAGGGATTGTTTTTTCCTTTCTTTATATTCTCAGGGTTTAGCACAGTGCTTGGCATTTAATAGGTGCCTAATAAATACTTGTTGACTTGATTTAGAATGTCCTGGGCCTCATAATAGTAGGGCCAAGGAAAACAGGCCTAAAGTATGGATGGACCCCAAGCAACCAGAAAGCATCTAGCCAGCCAAGGGGACAAAACTTTTCACCCTGACTTTCCTGACCACAAGTATCTCTTCTCCTCTCTCACAGTAGATAGAAAACTAGAGACAGTGCCAGAAAGACCTAAGTTCAAATCCAGGCCCAGATACTCACTAGTCATGCAATTATGGTGAGTCACTTAACTTCTTCATGCCCCAGTTTCCACAGCTGTAAAATGTGGCTAATAATAGCACCTTTCTTCCAGAGTGGTTGGTAACATAAAATGAGATTATATTTATAGTGTACTTTGCAAACCTTAAAACACTATATAAATGCTATTATTATTATCTCTAATCTTGTTTTTCCTCTATTTCCCTATATTATCATATTTATAAAATAGAGAAAGGGGAAAATATAGCCACTAAAACAATTTATTTGGACAGAACAAACACTAAAGTCCAAAATAAATAACTAACATAAATTGGATACAAAGGTTGAAGAAATATGTTGAAAGAATGATGAGAACTTCTCAATAACATCAGTCAATAAGCACTTAAGTGCCTACTATATGTCAACTGTCAGTCAGTGTTCATATATTTAGATTTCTTCAACAGAATTAAAATTCTAATACGGGACTTGTTGCTTATGTCAAAGAACATTATCCTCTACTATAACACCATAATTATCTTATAACGCATGGAATTCCCTTTAACATGACATTTATAGGGCAAATATATATATATATATAATAAAGCCCTCCTTTTAACTAAATCTATTTAAATAACATTTCTAAGAACCCAAGGCAAGATCCTAGACAATGAGACTGTATCATTAAATGTCAAGGAATTAAAAGAAAAATTTCTAATACAAATACTACTCATATCAGCCGGAGAGTTTTTACTCAATGTACTCAATAGAATACAAGAAATGCATGTTACCACAGTATCTGCTGATTATCCCTGATGTTGCAACCCAAACTCAAGGCTCTAAAAGATTATAGCAATTCTGCTAGATATTCAAAGAATCAAAGTATGGATCTTGAAAGGAGAAAGATCACCTCAAGAGAAGATATCATTCAAAATCCATCTGAATGAAGCCTGAGAATTGTCATTACAATTCACATCACCTGCCATCAGATATTTTTAATTATGGCAGTAAAATCCAATAGTTAGAGCACAGAGAGTCAATGGCAACATATCTCACAATAGAGCAGCTATCAAAGTAGTACTGCTACATGGCCATGGATACATTACAGAGGTGGAGGCTATTGTGGTCTAGCACTATGGACAGTGTCTAGAACATAGTAGGTGCTTAATAAATTCTACTTGACTGGTGTTTTTATAGTCAGGAAAATTGCCTTCTATAATATTTTTTTCTTTTTTATTTATTAATTTGTTTCCTTTTAGTTTACAAGATTCAATTCCACAATTCCTTGAATTTCACATTTTGTCCCCTTCCCTTTCCCCCCCCCCCCCATGGCAGCTTATAGTCAAGTATAGGATCTGTAACTACTTTCACATTATACATTGGTCAGGTTATAAGGACGGATTGTACCAGCTGGAATGAAAAATGGTAAAGAGGACATAAAACCAAATAAGAGAACAAAAAAGATCAGGTATTTTGCTTCCACCTGGATCTTCTATAATATTTTTTCAGAAGACCTGTTGCTCAAATTATTGAGGTAACCATGCAGACATTGTATTTTTAAAACTTTAATGATTTATTATACATCCATATCCAATATCAATACCCACTTGGTAATTTTTTGCATTTAAGTTCATTTCAATGCCTATTATATCATAACAACTTTTGTCATTCCCTCTAAGACTCCATCCAGAATCTTTTTGTGTCCTTTACTTCTCATTCACTTCTCCTCTTATATTGTCATAGTCTGTTCTCTCTGGTGTTTTGTTTTTGTTTTTGTTTTTTTCATTTACACTGTTTCATCAAAATCTGTATAGGTTTCTTTCTAGCTCTTATGATTGTACATCTCAATTTTATTAAAGCATTCCATAATATTAATTTAATACATTTAAACCATTTTCCTATTTTTGGAGCTTTTAAAAACTGGTGTTCCTCCCAATTTTTCCCTTTTTTGCCACTACAAATAAAATCTATGCAAATATTTGAACACATAATTATTGAATAAGCAAGCATTCTTTATCATCATCATTATCCAGAAGTTATGCTTAAAAGAAGTGTGCTGTGAATATCTAATTTGGACCCCTCGTAGAGAAGCTTTCACCCATTATGTCAAAGGAGAAGCCTTTTGGGCAGGATTTGGTTCATATGCTTGTGATCATTGTCCAAGGCACATTATCACCATTAGAACAGCACAAATAGAGAAATTTATGATGAGACTATTCTGTTCCAAAGAACAGAATGTCTCAAAGTGAGCTTAAAATTGAGAATAAATAGAATAACATGGAACAAAATGAACTTTTATTCAATTCCAGTCTATAAATATTTATTAAGCACGTTCTGTTTTTAGACACCTGTACTAGGTATAAAGGCAGTAAGATTTGCTCTCCACCAGGATGTTTTGGAAGTCAACAGCTAACTCTTCAGAGGGGAAAATGTATGTACAACACACTTCAAAGTTTAGACTGAATTTTTAATATTTTCTCCTTCAATTTCTTAACTCTAGACAATCAGCAAAACAATAAACAATAAACTTCCTTTTTTAGCGTTTGCCAATTTTTGCAATGTAAATCCTCAACCAAAAATTAAACAATTGGCTCTCTTGAGTCTGTATGAGCTAACTTCAGCAGGTCCCTTCAACTCTCCTCCCGCTTGCATTTTACAATCTAATAGACCCAGCTATTGCATCACAAGGGCATAGGTTGGACCTAGAAGGGAATATAGAAGTCATCTAGCTGAACTTCTCATTTTTAAAATGAAGCACTGAGGTGCACAGAGTGAATGAATTACCCAAAGCTAAAGAAGTGGCAAATGGCTAGTCAAAATTTGAATCCAGAACTTCTGACTTCAAATTCAGGAATTCTTTCCTCTGTATCATACTGCCATCAATTCATTTGATCAGAAGGAAGGTTATCATTTTGCTTAAGGATAAAAACTCCACAGTCTAAACATCTGATTGAACAAAGTGTTTCTGAATCATTCTAGATGAGTGATTTCAATTGTGATAATGTGAGAATCTAATAGCTAATTCAAGTCATATAATTCTTAATGAAGACTACAGATGTATTGTTAATACACTTAAGTAACACCAATTTCAAGGGACTCCAGTCAACCAACTCTTGTTATTTTTACTTGTGGGGTACAAGGGGTGGGGTGAAAGGTCATAGCTACACTTAACTTTCCCTGAGCTCATTTACCAAGAGCTAATCTTTAATAGTACTACAGCAGATATGCAATCCTCACTCATTTAGGGACATTCCCAGTTAAAGTATTTTCAGTTTGGAATTTCTATTACATCTCCAAAACTTCATGAAGACCTCTCTCAGAGCTTGAGTGCTACCTTATTTTAATGATGTCCTGACTATAGGAACAACAGAAAACCTCAGTGAAATATTTCATAAAGTTGAATGTTATTTCTTCCATCTGCTCTCTGAGTGAAAAAAGGGAAAATGGAAATCATAACTTCTAACATGCAGAGCATCCCTACAGAGTCCTCTCAGGTTATCCTGGGTAACGTTGGCTAAGATCATAATGTTTATCAATAAGACCTGTCAGAAACGTTTATTCTATTTAACCATTCAGGCCCTCCCACATCTGCTGATCTCAGTGATGCTACCTTTCTTGTAATCACCATACATATTTAGTGGTTATGAAACAAAAATAAATGGTCATTTGAAGAAAAATGCATATTGATTTCTTCCACTTTAATTTGCATGCATGATTCTTTTTCTTTTCTTTTAAAGGCTGATATAAGAAATAATCCCCCTAAAAAGACAAAATTGTTGTGTCAGTGTACCTAAAGATATAAAAAAAAACCCTAGATTGGGGCAGCTAAGTGGCCCAGTGAATAGAGCACCAGCCCTGGAGTCAGGAGGACCTGAGTTCAAATCCGACCTCAGACACTTAACACAAAAACTAGCCATGTGACCCTGGGCAAGTCACTTAACCCCAATTGCCCTCCCAAAAAAGGGGGAAAAATTACCCTTAGAATTCTACATGATTTTCTCTCTCTCTCTCTCATAATAAAAGCTGTGCCTTAAGGTTTGCAAAGTTCTTGACATATATTATTTCATTTGGTTCATACATAATTTCATTTGTATAGGGAACTCCCAGCAAGAAAACTCCCTTTACCAATGAGGATCTGCAACATGTGTTGTCTTTCAGAATTGCCTGGAATAACATAAGCTTAAGCAATTTACCAGCATGGGTCAGAGGCTAGACTTCATTCCAGGGTTCACTGACTTTAGCCATTAAGACACACTTTCTCTTACATATTAGCATGAATTAGTATCAATGTTTTAATTTATGAATGATTTTCAACTGTTTCTGTTTCTTGAGAAATGACTTTTTAAAAACAATAGCACACTTTACTATGCTAATCTAGATTGTACATATATACAACCTTGCAGAAAGTGAATATTATGTTAAACCCTGCCACCATAATTATCTGCCATTGATTTTTCTTTTTTATTTTGAGCTGAACCCTAGTTTTAATTTTAGGTGGATCAGTTTCATTTTCCCACAAATTCTAAATGTCACGTTCTTATTAATTTCACATCCGCTCCTGCTACAAAATCCTTTCTGGACCCTAAGGGTTTGAGTGGACTAAAAAGTCAGCATGAGGGAGCACTGTGACATAGCCAAACAAAAATGACAAAAAGTTAACATGATCTTAGGCTTCAGAGAGAGAGAGAAACAGACCGAGACAGAGAGAGAGATGGAACGAACAAATGAAGGGACAAAGGAAGGAATGAAGGCAGGGACAGAGGGAGGGAGGGAGGAAATAAGGAAGAAGAACCCAAGCCAACTCTGCCCTGGTCAGAACATACCTGTAACACTGTACTCGATTATAGGTGTGACATGTTAAAAGGAACATGGAAGAACTTCAGAGGAGTATGGCCAACAAGATGGTTAGGGAACTGAAAACAAGCTACGGGTGGTTGGAAGTCTCAGAGAATCAAGTACTGACTTAATACAAGCCAACACTTGCTAAGAATTAGTGCTTCCCATAAACAGAACAGAATTGGTTACTCCTCTTTTACTAGAGAAAAAGACTTGTCATAGAGAGGACTGTGATACCTAGCAAATATGAAATTCTGTGAAATGTCTCATTTTTACCAGAACTGCACTCTGCCCCAGAATATGGTGTTCTAGTAAGCTTATACCACCTCTGTGTGTTACTCATCTTCTCCCTGTTTTTTTTTTTAATGTAACTCTTTTTTTTGCCATCTACCCATTCTAGAGGAGAGGTAGTTAGCAAATAAGGGCTGAGAATCAGTTGATCATTAGTTTACTGAAGCCCTGATGGAGAGATGTACTGCAGTAGCTAATGCAAAGTTCTAGTTAAACATTGGCCTAGCGTTTGCCCTGCTCCGTCTGTTGTTTTTACACTAAAGACTCAGCCAGGCTTGGAGGCAGTATTGACTTTGTAATTAAACTATTTTACCTTCAGAATTTTGTAATCACCACATTTAAAACCATCTGTTGCAGTGCAAGAGTGAATTATTTTTTTCTCAAGGTACAGAAAAAAAATCTCCAGTGATTTTAATTGCAGAGCCCCAGATTTCAGTGCTTCTATTGACATGCACACATGTCAGAAGAAGAAAGAGTGGTGATTTTTCTCTCTGAGATATAGAAAAGGAAGCATGTTGGAGAACCCATAGTGACTAGGCATATGAATTACCTTTTGCTTTTTAAAAAAAACTGTTTATTTTCTCTTGGTATTGTGTAAAGTTTTTATCAATCAATTGAAGTGAGAATTTGACTGACTTAAAGACATATTAATTTTGTTTAATGTTGGAAATCATTCATTTTTGTCACCTTACTAGTCCATTTAGGATTAGGGTTTGGAGTCACATTTTATATATTACAAGATGTCTAATGTGGTGTTTATTTCAATCAGTAACAAATTGTTCATTAAAGATCAGCAGGATCAAGGGTAGAAAAATATTGAAGGAATAGTCTACAAAAGTAGGAGTTCCATGGTTATGTACAGGTGCTGAAAATCTAGGCATGATCATTCTCTACCCTAGAAAGTAAAAAAAGAGAAATTTCAAGAAAAGGACATTTTAAAATTTTCTTTTTGCCCATGCTGAATGTGATGAACATGGAAACATTTTTTTCAACACATGGATTGTCCTAATATCAATC
This sequence comes from Petaurus breviceps papuanus, assembly GCF_028583685.1. Taxonomy (NCBI): domain Eukaryota; kingdom Metazoa; phylum Chordata; class Mammalia; order Diprotodontia; family Petauridae; genus Petaurus; species Petaurus breviceps. The sequence continues at coordinate 33,532,779 of NW_027187391.1, forward strand.
CATGGGGTTATATTTCTTATAGAATGAAAGCCAATTATAGATATCCCCTCATTAAATCTTTCTATCAGTTAAAGCACTAAACATGAATTTGTAGTTTGTTGATTTTTGCTAGTGAGCTTCAGAATTCTGGTTGGGATTGTATTATGTGGTTGGCATGTATTATGTATTACCGTTCAGTTTAGGATGGGAGTCAGATCAGATAAAAATCCCCTAAAATCAATTGATCTATATAATCATCTTAGCTCTCCTACTCACATAACCTATTTGCCATTGGGGGATTCACTTATTTCTCTCAACCTCAGTTTCCTTATCTGAGGGTGGCCTATATCCTTGGGGTATTCCTTCCAACTTTAGGAGTCCCTTCCAACTTTAGATCCTACAATTCACTCTGGAATTTCAAAACTTTAGTCTCTTTCTCTTACATGTATTTAACCCTGATTCATCCTATAACTACATTAGTGTTTCAAGGAACCAAGAGATTGGGAGAACAGAGTCCAAAATGGGGAGGAAGGGAAGAAAGCAGCAGTAAATTCATCATTTCTGAGCTCCATTCACCCATGTAACACCATTTTTAGTTAGTAATAATCTAGGAGAATTAAGAAACAAGTGCAGCATCCAAGAAGGGTAATTCAGGGGAAAAAATCTCGAATGGAGCATTTAGAAAGATGTTTGGCAAAAAATCTAGAAAGAGAAGTAGTGATTACAAAGAGCCAGTATGACTTCATCAGACTAACTTAACTTCCTTTTGTAAGTTTTATTTAAGAAGTAATTTAAGTTGTTGTTGAATTGTTTCCATAATGTCTGACTCTTTATAACACCATTTTGAGGCTTTCAAAGCAAAGATACTGGAGTGGTTTGCCATTTCCTTCTCAAACTCATTTTACAGATGAGGAACTGAGGCAAGCGGGGTTATGTGACTTGCTTAAGGGTCATGCAACTAGTAAGTGTCTGAGCCCAGATTTGAACTCAGGAAGATGTCTTTCTGATTCCAAGTTCAGTGCTCTCTCCACTGCAGCAAATTTAGTTTACCTAAATTTTAACAAAATTTTTGATAAAAATATTTTAAACTCTTTTGTGGACTAGGTATACAGATACAGATTAGAATACAGTAAATTCTGATTTATTGGTTAGATGACAGGACTGAAAAAATAGTGGTTAGTGGTTCATGACAATATAACAAACGGTGAGGGTGGAATATCTCAGGGATCTGTACCTTTCCCTGTGGTTACAAAAACAATGAAGAAAGCAAACAAAGGAGAATAAAAACCATTTTTGTAGTTCTGGCAGAAGAGCCAACATTTTAATCAATGATTTGAATAAGGGCATAGTTAGCATGCTTGTGGGATTTGAGGATAATATTAAGGTAGGAAGGAAAGTTCCCACATCTTATGACTGAGTAAGGATCCAAAAGAGTCTTGACAGGTAAGAGTATTAAGTTGGTCTAGTGAGATGAAACTCAATAATTGTGTGTGTGTGTGTGTTTGTGCATGAAGAGAGAGACAGAGAAAAGAAGAAGAAAAGGAGAAGAGAGAAAGAGAAAAAGGGAAAGAGACAGGAACAGAGAGAGAGACAGAGAGAGAAAGTCTTACACTTAGACATAAAAAATACTTTTTAAAGTACAAGTTAGTAAGAGACATGCCTTAATGATAATTGTTCTGAAAAAAAAAATCTGGGTGTTTTAAGTGAAATGCAAGCTCAATATGAATCAGCAGTGTAATGTGGTAGCCAAAAAAATATTGCGACCTTGAGCTAGATTGAAGGAGATAGAGCTTCCAGAAATAGGGAGATGGTAAGCCCATTGTACTCGGCTCTCACCTGGATTGTTGAGCTCATTTCAGGACACCATGGCTTGAGAAGGGCACTCATAAATTGGAAAATGTCCGGGAAAAAAGTAACCAGAATGGTAAAGGTCCTTGAGTCCATGTCACGTAAGCATCAGTTGAAGGACTATGTTCAGCTAGGAGAAGACAAGACTTGGGGGTTAGACATGATAGTTGGCTTCTTCATGTATTTGAAGGGCTGTCTTGTGGAACAAGGATTAGATTTGTTCATTTGGCCTTATAGGGCAAAGTCAGATACAGTGGGTGGAAGATGCAAAGAAATGATTTTAGTTTAGGAAATACTCACTGACAATTAGAGTTGTCCAGTGGAAGGGGCTACCATAACAGGTTGGAGTTCCTACTCTTTGAACGTCTTCAAGCTGAGCCTAGACAACTTGACATGTATGTGATCATAGAGATTCCTTTCATTTGTGTATTGGATTAGAAGACCTCCAAAGTCCCTTCTAACTCTCATATCCTATGACACAGCAGAGAGATATAATCCAGAGATTGAGTTCTCATCTTTCTTTATTCTCCTGTCCAAAGAAAATGGGAATCTCTTGGAACAGTATCCACTTACTAGCATTTGCTATTCTTTAGGAAACTAACTTTCTCATAACAATCTCATTTATCAGAAAAATTGCCTCATTTCATGGTATCATCCTTTGGTTCATTTTTCTTCCAATTACTAAATAAGGTGAATTGATAAGGACTGATACACCCTTGAGAATAAAGTGAGTGATATGGAAAGTTGGAATCCAAGCTCCAGATTTTTCTGGTTAAACCACATAGACTAAGATAATAATTTTATGATAAAGACAGCAATGGAATAGTGCCAAAAATTGGGTGGGGAGGAGAGGGGGGAATTTAATCATCAAAAGAATGATTCCCACTAGGTGGCACAGTGAATAGAGAACTAGCCCTGGAGTCAGGAGTACCTGAGTTCAAATCTGACCTCAGACACTTAACACAAAAACTAGCCATGTGACCTTGGGCAAGTCACTTAACCCCAACTGCCCTCCAAAAAGCAAAAAAAAAGAATGATTCCCAAGGAAATATTCTTTTTCTTTCTGATCATTTAAATAACTAACTAATAAGAGCATTGAAACTCTTGCATAAAGCAGTTAAAACATGCATCTGCTCTGAGGAAGAAATGTTCAAATATATGATAAGGTACAACTCCAACCACTCAATTCAATTCAAGAAGTATTTATTAAATACCTACTATGTGAATGGCATTGTACTGTGGATACAAAGGCAGAACTCACACAGACCTTCCCTTCAGGAACTTAGATTCTAATAGTTGTAAGGCAGGAGGGAGATGAGTGACATGTATCATAATAAGGAAATATACAAAATAGGTTTATACTTTATAAAATATATGTTGTATAATACTTTGTATAATAAATATATACAAAATAAAGACAAAGTAATTTGGAGGGGACAGCAAAGTGAAAGGAATCAGAAAAGGACATTTGGGAAAGCTAGGTAGTGCAATGGAAAAAGTACTGAAGACCTGAGTTCCTATCTGGTCTCAGATATTAGCTGTGTGACCCTGGGCAAGTCTTTTAACATCTGTATAGTTTCAGTTTCCTCATCTACATAATTCAGATAATAATAGCACCTACCATAAAATTGTTGTGAGTATTAAATGAGTTAATATTTTTAAAGGGTTTCTCATAGTACAACTCAGGATAGAATCCTCACTAGTGGTCACTGGAGGATCAGAAAAAGATAGATGATTCGACTACAATGTCTTTTTTCCTCTACAAAGCCAAATGGCTTATTTTCTCATTTGTAGAACAACTCATAACTAATTATTAATAGCATTTGTCACAATTTTATTATTCTTAATGTTAACACAATAAGGCTAAAATATGGATTACCAAAGAGCTGTAAAATGACAAGACCATTTTATCCTGAATGGTAGGAGGAGGAAGGGGAAGAAGTAACATCAATAGCAAAATAAATGCTTACTCATTGCTTTTTAAATGGAATCAACTCAGTAACATACATTGCAACCAGATTAACTGGGAATGATTATTTCTACAGAATATGAAAATTGGAAATTTAATGAACTGGCAGGTAAAAACTAAGTACTAATTTACATCTTTAAAGCTTAGAGTCATTGCATGTTTAAATTATTACTTATTATCACATATTTTTATTATGATATATAATATAATCATATGGAATGTATAATTATTATAAATAATTATAAATATATTATTTATTATAAGTGCTTAATGTTTCTACTAAGACATAATCACAATAACTATCACCTTTTTTCATTTATTTATTATTGCAATTTATTAGGAAATAGAAAATAAAATTACAAATCACGCAAATCCAGGTCAGCATAACTAGTATTTTGGTGTTTGAAAAAAAATATAATGATGATAAAGCTGCTTTACTTAGTAAAAATCTTACAAAAAACTAATGTAAGAAAAAAAGAATGCATATAGAACCAACAGAGGACCTAAAGTAAATATGAAAACTACTAAACTTCAAAGTCAAGTAAAATATCTTAGCATCTGAGGCAGTTTTATTTACAGCAGTTGAACAATTCACAGAGTAGATGATCTGGCATTTGGTGACAGTTCAGAAGGCAAGATTTCTAGACATCCATTATGTCAAAAGCAGATTTCTATCCCAGGAGAAATAAGTATAGTATACTCAAATAAGGGGCTGTACTAGCATACTGAGATTTTGATGTTGTCATTGTTCAGTCGTTTTCAGTCATGTCCAATTCTTTGTGAACCCATGTAGGGTTTTCTTAGCAAAGATATTGAGGTGGCTTAACATTTTTTTTCTCCAGCTAATTTTACAGATTAGGAAACAGACAAATTGGGTTAAATGACTTACCTAGGGTCACACAGTTATTAAGGGTCTGAGGCCATGTTTAAACTCAGGGAGATGAGTCTTCCTGATTCTAGGGCTGGCACTCTATCCACTGGGTCACCTATTTCCCCAAAATGAAATTAATAATAATAACAATAATAATAATAAATATTCATAGAGCACTTAGGACATGCCAGGAACTATGTTAAGCACTTTAAAATTTTTAATCTCATTTGATCTTTACAACTACCCTGAGAAGTAGGTTCTATTATTATCCTCATTTTACAAATGAGAAAACTGAGGTGAAGGTTAAATGACTTGTCAAAGGTCACACAAAGTGTCTGGGGCTAGATTTGAACTAAAGCTTTCCTGACTCTAGGCCCAGTACTCTATGCACTGTGCTACTGAATAAATTTATCTGAATAAATAATGATGATCAATGATATTAAAATCTCTATGTCCAGAAAGTGATGATCTTGAGCATGATACAGAAATCAGGCATCATATTTCTGCTAATAAAATAAAATTTTCAGTGAGAAGTCACATCCACATTTTCTTTTTTTTATTTTTTTATATCCACATTTTCTTAATCCTTCTTGTTGCTGCATATCTAATAAATGAGTCAAATAGATTCCTGGACCTTCTCGAATTTCCAAAATCCACTTTAACAATAAACTCCTAGGGCCATGTGTTTTCCTGCATCCCTTGGGATTGTTGCACAGCCAGTGATGGTCACTGCTTCTGACCATTGAACAATTAAAAGACCACTGGAAATTGGCAATCATAGAATATATTTCATAATAGTTTCCCAAATGAGCTTTGGAGAACCATCATTTTTAAAGCTCAAAGTCAAACTTTCTTCACAAGATCACTGCTTAGAGGACTTAAAAATAGAGAAAAGTCTACCAGATCCGTTAAGCAAAAGTCCCTTAGAGAAGAAAATATTCAGCTATTTGAAAGAAGAAATTCTTATAAAACACATGATCAAAAATGATTCTGCTGCCTAAAATTTACAGATCGGTATTTTTCTGATCAAACTGCCAAGACATTACTTTGTAGAACTAGAAAAAAAATCCTAACAAAATTAACTTACTGTGATAAGTGAGGGGGATAGACACATAATCAGGGTAGTCCCTTCCCTCAAGATGCTTATATTCATATTGGGGAAGATAACACCCAAACATACACACAAAGGTACTGGAAAAGAAGAAAGGGGTGGTGGAAAAGGACACCCATGTATTGGACACAGTGAATAGACGACTAAAAACTACTTTGAAGGTCTGAGCCCTAGTAAGATAAAGTGAAAGGTTACTTAGCAGAGCTAGGGGATGCAGGGGCCTGGGGGCAGAATATAAGAATCTGATGAGAGGAAGAAAGCATGATGGGCTGAGAACAGGCATCAAAAATCAGAAACCATTAAACTTAACCTGATATTCAATAAAACCAAGTACATAACTTAACTTAGGGAAGATTCAACAAGAGGTACAGAAAAAAATCTAAAACAATTGGGTAAAACAAACAAAAAAAAAGATTTAGACCATCTGATACATACTACAAAAGACTCAAAATGGATATGTGACCTGAATATAAAAGGTCATGCCAATAAAAGCTAAAATAGAACAGATACTTTTCATAGTTATAGCTAGGGGGGGAGAATTCATAATCTAATAAGAGAAATTATCACAAAAGATAAAACAAATCACTTTGCTTATTTGAAAATGAAAATATATGTGCACTTGCAAAAATCAATTGATGTAGGATAAAAAGAGAAATTATCAACTAGGGAAAGATAGACACCTTTGAGTTCATGAAATTGAAACAATTGAACTCAAAAACCAAGAATCTGATAAACCCAGAAATATATGTAAGCATCAAGCAAATTGGAAAGATGATAAAAGATAAAAATAGAGTTGGAAGGACTGTGAGAAGACAGGAGCATTAATGTACTTTTGGTGGAGCTATGAATTGATTCAACCAAAAATAAATTATGAAAGAAAAGCTGCTAATTTTTTATTTCTTTATTTAATTTTCCTACTTCTAGTAACACACAAACATACACATATACACACATATGTGTATACATAAATAATCTTATCCCATTAGTGAGCATATAAGTCAAAGATGTCAAACAAAAAGAATGATGTTAGACATACCAATATATTTATAAGAGCACTTTTTATTGTAGCAAGGACCTGGAAACAAAGTAGGAACGCAGTCATTGGTAAAGATTGCACAAACTGTGCTATATCCATGTTATGATACCTTAGTATTAAACAATAATAATAATCTATATTGACAGATAGTAAGAAATGACAATCAAGAATTCATAAAAAAAAACATGAGAAGACATATGAAATTATTTGTAATAAATTGAGGAGAACAAGAATAACCAACATAAATGATAGTAAAAATAATGTAAATGAAAATAATACCAGGATGATAGGATCGTAGATTTATATAGCTAGAAGACAACTTAGAAAACATCTAGTCTAACCACATGTATTATAGTTGTGAAATATGAGGGTCAGAGATATTAAGTTATTTGTTCAAGGTCATATATCTAGTAAATGGAAGGAAAGGAGGGAGGGAGGGAGGGAGGGAGAAAGAGAGGAAGGAAAGAAGCATTTATTAAGCTTTTACTATGTGCCAAGTCCCATGCTAAGTGCTTTACAAATAAAGGAAACAAAACTGAGTAACTGTAATAATCAAGCTTAGTAAGAAGAAAAAAAATTAAAGAAAAATGCCTCCTTATGTTGCATACACAGTCAGACGCAATTACTCTATTGGATGTTTTTGCTCAAGTATTTTTCTTTGTTACAAGGAAATAATACTTGCTAGAGTGGCGGCAGGGGGGTGACCAGAAATGACTATGATGTCAAAACAATAGACATCGATAAGACTTATTTGGAAAAGGGAGTGCATGGGTGGAGAAGGGATTAGATAATGACCATAAGTTTCCCTTCCAGCAGCCAAATTTCTAAATTATAGTTCATTACAAATAATATTTCTTATGTGAGGTAAAGGTACTTGCCTGAGCTAACATCTAGACTGTTGTGAGGCCTTTCAGATCCTAGCCCTTTCAGTAATTACCATTCATTTTCCCCCCAAATTTACACTATAATCAATGATTCAATTGATACACTTAGAAGTATGCTATCTCTCTTGGTGTATGTACTTGTTTCAAGTACATTCACAGTAGGTTATCATTCTGTATTATCCAGCTCAGAAGCTTTTCTCAGGTTTATCAGCATAGATAAAATGGGTGAAATCAGATGTGAAGAGAGGTACAGGTATACCTGTACATCAGCTCTCCAATTGTTTATGTCCCTTACTCTGCTCTTGCTGATCACCCAGGACACGAAGGCCTCAGCTTTGATCTCAGCCTAACTTTGTTTGACAAATCTAGTCTTGGACAGTCTTTTGGGATGCAGCAGATTACAGATAATGCCACCTCAAAGAAAGTATATCTTCTATCCATTCATAAGCTGCCGCCAGCTGGCTCCTCATTGTGAGATTTGCTTGTTTCGTGGAATGGCAGCAACAGAGTGACGATGGAATGAAGAGAATCTGTTCATTTGTTGGGACACATCTTCCTCAGAGAATCAGACATAGCCATCAGAATGTCTCCAACCAGATGAAAAATAGCTCCACAAATTAAACTGTGGCAGCTATGTCAAGATTTATTTATGAAGGTACAGTCCCCCCCAAAATAATAATATACATTTCCTGGGATGGTTGAAGGATTCTGGCAGATATCCATCCTTTCTTTCCCCTTTCCGCCTTCCCCTTGTAACTCCCCCCACCCCCCCCAAAAAAAACCCTTTCCACTTTCATCTTGCTAACAATGAGCACAGATAATAGAATCTTATGGCTAAAATTCAGATTCCAGTGATGTAATGTGAATGCTGACCTCCCACTTCAACTTTTAGCATCCCTACTGTTTAGTTAGAAATTTCTAGTTTCACTAAGATCAATACTTTTACAAATGTAATGGTAATTTTGCCAATTTTATCTAAAGTGAATCAATGGATTATTTGATAAACCAAAGCCATATTTGGTTGTTATGTTCAGTTTAACTTTATATATAATATATATATAATAAACTTTAGAATCAGAAAGTCAGTCAGTATATATTTGGCTTGAAATTTAGGATTCTACTATTAAGAGACAGAAAATAACTCTGAGGATGATGCTGGAAGAGTTAGAATACAGTCTATTCTTTTGTGTTCATCAGATAAGTGTCATGCTAGACATTTATTAGTTGGGTGAGTAGCTGCACAAATCACAAGCCTCAGTTTCCTCATCTGGGGATAATAATAGTACCTATCTCACAGGGTTTGAGAGAGAATGAAATGAGATATTTGTAAAGTGCTTTGCAAAGCCCCAAATTCTACGTGTTAGCTATTATTTTTATTTTAATGGGAACAATAAAGATGGCCTTTAATATTTTATACTAAACATATCTTTGGTACTTGTGTTAGATTGAATTGGTAAAAATGACGTTTACTTTGGAAAATTACTAGTCTATATCATCTGTATAAGTCTCTCAGTCTTCCAGCACAGACACGTGGACTAGAGGCATATAATTGAGAAAACATCAATTACCAGATTATATTTCCATGTAATATCAATAATGTTATTTAAACTATGGTTTTAAGATTTCAACGGGGAAAAGTGTGTGTGTTTGTATGTGTGTTGGGAAAAAGATGGTTTCAACTTAACTTCTCTTTAAATTAAGAAATATTGGGATTATTTTTGCCCCTAAAACAAAGCAATCTAGTATTACAAATTAGTTTTCACTTTTGTATTATTGCTAATGATTTTTATCCCTCCCACAATTCAATTACTTCCCCTTGTAGTGTATATCTGAGAGCTTTTCATATTGCATAATGACTGACAATTTATAGGCATTTAATAAAAGCTTATTTGAGTAAAGTAGCAAATCATCCCCAAAAGATATTCTTTTCTGTAAAAAAAAAATATTATTGCCTTAACAATGGCTCATATCAGGAAAATACAAGTAAGTAAAAATGATTATTCAATTCCATTTAATAAATATTTATTAAATACATATTACATACAGGAGGCACTGTTTTAGACATTTAGGTAGCCCTTTCTATGTAGGGTGTGGGGAGAAGAAAAAAAGAGACTTATGTGATAAATTTATTATATATTTAAAAGGATTCCCAAGTTGTACATAATAGATTTGCAGTTTCATGTGTAATCATCTTTTTATTATTCTACTATGTTATGGAAATGCTTGTTTTATTTCATAAATTAAAAATAAAATAAATAAACAGTCCATATCTTCAAGGAGCTTCTATAAGAGGAGGAAGATGATTCAGGTCCACAAGTAAATAAATATAAAGAATATGCAAGATGATGAGAAGTGATTCCAAGAGGGAAAGAAGGTTCACAAGTAGGAAGATAAGGAAAGGCCTCATATAAGAGGCGTGTTATCTGAGCTGTACGCTGAAGGAGGCCAAGGCGGGGAGAGATTACATTCTAGACATGAGGAAATATTTGTGCAAAGGCATGAAGGTGAGAGATGAAGTATTGAGTATGGGAAACAAGTGATTAGTTCAATTTGATTAGAATGGGGAATATGAGAAAAGGAATAATATAAAATAAGACTGGAAAAGTAGATGGGAGCCATATTGTGGAGGGTTCCAAATGTTCTACAGAAGAGTTTGTATTTTATTCTAGTGGCAATGAGGTTTGTTGTTAACCAAGGAAACTGCAAGAATTATTCAGAAACCTGCAGTTTTTCTTTCTGTCATTAGTTCTTAGATTATCTGTCTTCTGTCTGTCTTGGTCAGGACCAATGATATAGAAACATGTTCCTTGGACATAATGGGCTGTGTACTGGACACAGATTGTGTCCATGAATCAGATCAGAATGTTCTTTTGATATCTCCACAATGGACAGATTTCAGTCATCAGGATTCAATGAAAAAGATCAAGTGACCTCTAAGTCATCAGACAAAATATCAGATCCCTCTAGGATTGTCTGCCCATGAATATACTGTAATTACAAACAGATTTATGTAGCTATTCTGAACAATTCAGGATGATGTTGTATTTCAAAACCAATTCTATAAAATAGTGAATAAATAATAAAATAAATCAATGAATTTCCAAGATGTTGTAGTGAGTCTTAATTTGTTCAAATGAGACAAGGTATAGTAGAAAAACATAAAAAGAAAAAAGCCCATAATTTTAGAATAAGTCCCTCATCCTATGTATTTGAGGGCATGTCCAGAGACTTCAGAAAACTGGTTTGAAATGGGTCAAAGTATAACTTTTCTCACTATTAATGAAAAGGACTAGACTTCCTAGAGAGCAATATTGATCCGATGTACATGTGATTCACAAGCAGCAGACAGTAATTAACAAGAAGGTCTAATTAACACAGGGTCTAATCATTCTCTGGTCCTCCATAATCTAAACCCACTGTCAACATCATCCTCCTAACTCTGCCCATCCTCACCCCAGTGTTTTGATTATTTTTCCACAGTCAGTCCATAGCAATAACCCATTGCCCATGAAAAGAAATGCTAAAGCCTTTGCAATAAATTTTCTTCTCAATTATGGCACCAAGAAAACCCCCACAACATTTTGGAATCGGTCTTTCTTGCTGTTTTGTTTAGAGGAAAATGATCTTTAAAAAAATGGAATATGAAAGCAAAAGACTTACATATACTAAGAGTAGCTATAAACATATTCCTTCAAGATAGAATTTCCAGAGTACATATTTTCTTTTTTACTTTGTTGGGTTTTTTTAACAGTGGTAACCAGGGCACAAGGGCAGCATGAACATGTGGCCCTTTATTTGATCAGGGGATAATAATCAACCAAGCAAGAGGAAGGTAAGTAGGTTTTCCTATTTCACCTGCTTAGCTAAATCTTTTATGTGCTTTTCAATTGTCTAGCCATCTGTGCCACCGTTGTGACATGGAAAACCTCAAAGGAAACAGAGATGAATAGGAAAGAACCTGGAGGCTTAAAATGGGAAATATCACTTTATATTTATATGTGAGAGTGCTCGCTACTGAGTAGAATTGTGCTTCTTGTCCATGTCTGATGTCCTGGGTTGGTCACTTTTTTTGTAGTACTCAGTTCTACTGACCTCACCTTTTTCTGTCTGTCCATTTTGCCCCTTTAGCTTTCTAGAAACTACCCCAAGGACAAAAAGAAAAGCCACGTGTATAGCAAAATATTCCTAGTAGTACTTTTTGTGGTAGCAAAGAGTTAGCAACAGTGTGTTTGGCCACTGATCAGAGAATGTCTGAAGAAATAGTGGTAGATAAATGTTATGGAAAACTATTGCTCCGTAAGAAATTAAAAATATGAAAAATTCATAGAAACATGGGGAAAATTACATGACCTAATAGAGGGTGAAGTAAGCAGAACCAAGGCAACAATATCTACAAAAACTACAGTCATATAAGCAGAAATTATAAGAAATCAAAACTAAATGCTATGTAATTGTAATGGTGAGAAGAGATGAGGAAATATACTGCTCTCCCTCTCTCCTTTCACTGGAAATGTGGGAGACCATCCATGTGGAATGTTGCATATTCTATCACATTCAGTTAATGTACTGACTCGATGGTTTGACTGAGTTATTTGAGTTTTTTATGGTAAATTCAATGATATATTATATATATTATATGTGATATAATATACTCAGAAATGACCATGGTGTTAAATCAAAAGCCATCAATAAAATGTTTCTAGAATGTTTAAACTTCTGTTGGTCAAGAGTATATATCTCATGCTTTACTATGTAGAGTTGATTACATACATGTACATGGGGCATTAAGTGTATTAATTAAAAACAGAATTTCTCCCTTCTTCGTGGGGAAGAATTGCAAAGTAGTAAGGGAGTTCAACGGGGGCAGTACCCTGTCTCTATCACTTGCTACTTCTGTGACTTTGGGTAAATCCCCTGACCTCTCTGGAACACAATATACTTATCTATAAAGTGAGAGAATGGGGTGAGATGTCATCCAAGGTACCTTCAAGTTCTAAAATAATGATCTTATGATCTTCAGGATTTCTATCAAATTTCTTGGGTGTAGTATATAAACTGTCCCTTGGGATAATAGATTTATTGCTACAAAGGGCCTCAGGGGTCACCCAATCTGTCAATCAGTCAACTGTTAATCAATAGTCTACAAGACCATTCAAATATACCCAGCACAACATTCCTGGTTCACTGGCTTTGTTTGGGGATGCCTATAGCCACATGTTCAAAACTGGAATTAATACACTACTCTGCAGAGCTGCCTCAGAAAGTTTCACCCAGGGTTCCTGTGTAGTAACAACTGTCTTATTAGGAACCTGATGCTCTGGATCAAAACATTTAGAACTTCTAAGTTCTAGCTTATTAAGTAATTAATATAATTCCTGCTAAGTGGCTCAGTGGATAAAATGTCAGGCCAGGAGGCTCTGTTTGGCTCAGTTCCTCATCTGTAAAATGAGCTAGAGAAGGAAATAGCAAACTATTCCAGTATCTCTACCAAGAAACCCCCAAATGGAGTCACAAAGAGTCAGACATGACTGAAATAACTGAACAATGGCAACAAACTATTGCAGTATACCTGAAACCTGGATTGTGCTGGCACGGAAGCAGCAACTTCCACCACCTTCCTCTGACCCATTGCTATGCACAGCCCAGAGTTCAGTTTGCCCAAACCAGACTCGTGGGGACTCCAGAGTTAAGCCATGAGGCAAAGACCACACATAAGTGGTGGACATAGGCCACTATGGACATGTTGTTCCAGATTTTCGTGCTTTCTTTTAAAAGAAGGTAGTAGCTTCACTGAACGATTCTTGTGCTTTACTTTGGGCCAAAAATCTATCCCATATCTAATATTAGGTGCTTTTTTACAGTCATAGTTAAAATTCCAGTTTATTTTTCCCCCAACTCTTTGAACATATTGATACCACACACATACACACACACATACACACACACACAAAACTTTACCTAAAAAAAACCTGAAAAAAAGTTAATGAATCCTGTCATTGTTTGGTCTAGATAACACACATCTTTATATTCAGATACAGCCAGATAACACAGAACATGAAAACTATAGAATTTGAGTTATTATGATTCAAGACTATACTGCTAATAAGTGGCAAAGTCATAACTTGAACCCAGATCTCATGATTTCCAGTCAATGTTCATTCCACTAGGCCATGTACATTGTCATAATGTTGCCTGATGTCAGATAGACAATAAATGTGTCACCTCGATCTAATTACTTAAAAAAACTTTAGGGTTAGCCTTCCTGGGTCAATATATGGTCTGATTTATGTTGTATTATGATGGTCACAGCCACATACTCATAAAAGTTTTCAATGATCTACCTTTTGGGACATGTATTATTCATTCATTTCTGTAGTGTGTAGCACATAGTAAGTAGGTGCTCTATAAATGTTTGTTGAATGAATGAGTGAGATAATAACACTCAAAGATTCTTGGGTATAAAATGTTCCTAGTTTCACTTCTCTTTTTGAAATTTATTTTATTTTTAATTTATGGAACAAAGCAAAATTTCCACAACATAATATAATAAAAAAGATGTTTGGGCATGAGACTATAAATCTATAATGTACAACTTGCTATTCCTTTTAAATATATAATAAAGTTATCAACTTTCTTTTTTTTTCTTCTCTCCCCCCACAAGTGGCTACTATTGGACACAAGTAGGTAAATATATATAAAATTATTCTATTCATACTTCTATTTATCAGTTCTTTCTCTGGATGCAGATAGCATCTTTCTTCTATGTCCTTTATAGTTAATTTTGATATTTATGAGTCAAAATTACTTATTCGCTCAGTCATTCTTAAAACAATATACTATATACAATGTTCTCTTGGTTCTGCTCATTTCACTTTTTCTTTCTGAGTATAACCAGCAGCTCAAGACATCAACTCTGATTGTCCAAGGTCCATGCTCCCCTACAGAAAAAAAATTTAATAAAATAATAATCACATTAGAAACAATTATACCATAAGAAAGTGATTATAGTTCCTTTCTAGTGAAATCCCTTTCTCCCAACAAATCAAGTTCAGTACCTTCATGGCAAACTTATAGTCCAATACTTAATGGACGGACTTGAGGATATCAACCAAGGGAGCATCATCTCCATGGAATTCCTACCCTCCTGTCTTTGGCCTGTTCAAATGTTTAATAAATACTTGCTAACTGACTGATAGTAAATTGATTAATTTTGTGACTTAACTCATTTTGATAATTTTTTAAATATGGGACAAGCACTATTTTTGAAAATAAATTATCTAACTGGGCAGCAGCAATCCTGTTCTATGAGAATGGAGCAAAGACTGCTAACTGGTGGGAAGAATCAAAAGGTGATGATGAATAGCCTACATAAGAGGTAGAGTTGATGCCAGAGATTTTGTGGGTTTTAGTTCAGATATTCTTTAGGAGAGAATGACTTAGGAATCTGAGGACAGATTGGAGAAACTGACTCTTCAATATGGTGCTGATTTCCAGGTTGCCTTTCTAAAGACTCTAGAGAGAAAAAAAGAATTTCCCCTTGAGTGAAAATGTGATCTCTCTGTCACTGTCTCTGTCTCTCTCTTTTCTCTGTCTCTGTCTGTCTCCCTTTCTCTCTGTTTCTCTCTGTCTCTGTCTCTCTCTCTCTATGTCTCTCTGTCTCTCTCTGTCTCTGTCTCTGTCTCTCTCTGTCTCTGTCTCTCTCTGTCTCTCTCTGTCTCTGTCTTTCTGTCTCTCTCTTTTCTCTGTCTCTGTCTGTCTCCCTATCTCTCTGTTTCTCTCTGTCTCTTTCTCTCTGTCTCTCTCTCTCTATGTCTCTCTGTCTCTGTCTCTGTCTCTCTCTGTCTGTCTCTGTCTCTCTGTCTCTCTGTCTCTCTCTGTCTCTGTCTCTCTCTCTGTCTGTCTCTCTCTCTGTCT
>NW_027187391.1:33553390-33558588 GCF_028583685.1 Petaurus breviceps papuanus
TCTCTCTCTCTCTCTCTCTCTCTCTCTCTCTCTCTCTCTCTCTCTCTCTCTCTCTCTCTCTCTTTCTGTCTCTCCCTCTCTCTCCCTCTTTCCCTCCCTCCCTCCCTTGTTTTCAGCTGAGATATTTCATATGACCAGAATTTGGTGGGAAAGAGTTGGTACAAAAATGAGGACTAGCAACCAGGGAAATAGCTTTTGTTCTGAACTAGACTCAAACCCCTAAATAGCAACATTTTCCTTGGAGGTAAGCAAGGGAATGAGCAACCATCAAGTCATTTTCCTTTTCCAGCTTCCCTCAGGTGTAAATCGCAGTCTCCCTTGGAGAAGGATGGAACAGATTCTAGAGATATCTATTTACGCTATCACGGACCATTTAATCAGTCCTTTTGGACATATATATTATACAGGCACACACATAGAGAGAACACAAGAAGAACGACAGAGGAGAACTGGGGTTAAAACCTTAGCTACTGTGCCAATGACCCGGGACATCACTTGTGGCAGGTTTCCTGAGGCTAAATGGCTCATTTGGGAGGAGGCTAATGTAGTGGTGAGCAAGGTCTTTCTTGTCTTGGTGGTAAGTCTCCCTAGAGAAGTGATGACAATAAGTCCATGGCAAAGAGAAGGCAAGGGGGAAGCAGGCAATAAAAGGTAGTGAGGTATCTGGGTCTGGGGAGGAGGCAGGAGGTACCCCCTCATGTTGATAACTGAATCACAAGCTACAGTGCTGCTGTATGATTCCAGAATTAACACTTTATGGTCTATACATTAGGATCCATTCTAGTTCTGAAATTTTAACTTTAGGGTCCTTATAACTTTCTACCTGCTATGCTCTAAGGTCCCTTGAGCAATCTTGGTTTGTCACTTGCACCCTCGGCTCTAATTCTTTTTGTTTTTTTGGGGTTTTTTTGCAATCCTCAGTCCCAACCATTGAGGTTTCTTCTCTTTGAGCTGGTGTAAGACACATAAACGCCTCAGTCAAAGCAGCTGCAGAGAGGAAGTGGGGAGGTGAGAGAAATAATGTCAGATTGAATCCTTTCTTTCCATATGACCCACATGAACAAAAATATTTGTAGCAGCTCTTTTTGTGGTGGCCAAGAATTGTAAATTGAGGGGATGCCCATCAATTGGGGAATAGCTGAACAAACTGTGGTATATGAATGTAATGGAATACTATTGTTCCATAAGAAATGATGAGCAGGTGAACTTCAGAAAAACCTGGAAGGAGTTACATGATCTGATGCTGAGTGAAGTGAGAAGAACCAGGAAAACATTGTATTCGGTAACAGCAACATTGTGTGATGCCTTTCATAGACTTAGCTGTTCTCAGCAATGCAAGGATGTAAGGCAACTCCAAAAGACTTGTTATAGAAAATGCTATCCAAATCCAGAAAAAGAACTATAGAATTTAAATACAGATTGAAGCATACTATTTGCTCTCTTCTTTTTGTTTTTTTTTTCTTGTGGTTCCACCCATTGATTCTAATTCTCCTTTACAACATGAAAATATGTTTAATATGAATGTATATGTAGAGCCTTATCAGATTGCGTGCTGTCTTGGAGAGAGAAGAAGGGAAGGAGGGGGAGAAAATTTTAAACTCAAAATCTTATGGAAGTGAATGTTGCAAATTGAAAATTAATTACTTTTTTTAAAAAAAAAAAGAATGTGATTTCCATTTACGAATTCAAGAAATGAGTTCATAAATAGATTACAAGTTAATAAATAGGTAGGCAGGTGGAGAAATACATAGGTAGAGCATTTTTTAAGCACTTACTATGTGTCAGATACTATTCTAAATGCTGGGAATACAAATACAAGAAGCAAGGTAGTCCCTGACTTCAAGAAACTTGAATTCTAAAGAAGACAACACATGAAGGGGATTTGGAAAGAGGGGAGGTGGGGACACTCACTATGGCAAGGTTAGGAAATGACTAGGAAGTGAGGTAGAGGCTCCCACTGGAGTAGAATAGATAAAGACTTGCCTATCAGAAGTCAGGAACAGAGGACAAATTTCTATTAGAGATGATGCCTGTCATAGAGGCACAATAGTTTGGAGATGACCATTTTGGTGCTGATCTCTTATTGGAGGTCACCAAGTCCAACACTCTAATTTTCAAAATGATGAAACTTTGACAGAGACTCAAATGAATTACCCATGATCACATAGCTAGTGAGTGTCAGAACCAAGACTAGAACACAGGTCTCCTGACTCCCTAGTCCAGTTGTTGGCGTTGTTCAGTCTTGTCCTACTTTCCGTGACCCCATTTAGGATTTTCTTGGCAAAGATACTGAAATAGCTTGGCATTTTCTTCTCCAGTTCATTTTACAGATGAGGAAACTGATGTAAACGGGGTTATGTGACTTCCCCAGGGTGACACAACTAGGAAGTGTCTGAATCCAGATTGGAACTTGTCTTCCTGACTCCAGACTTGTCATTTATCTATTGTGCCACCTAACTGCCCCTAGTCAAGTACTTTTCCACTAAGCCCCATAACCATAAGAAATTTAATGAAGAAAAATAAAATTTCCAGTTGATTTTGGCTTCTTTGGTGTGGAGGTACAAATTCTACTCTAGCATAACTATTTATTCTTCAATTCAATGCATTCCACAAACATTTATTATTTGTAAGGCACTATTCTAGGTGATAGAAATATAAAGATAGTGTATGTGTGTGTTTATAGATATATGATTTAGAAACTGTCCTCAGGGGGATTCCAATCTAATAGAGGAAAAAACATACACAAATAATTATGAAACAAGAGAAATTAAAATTCGTACACAAGAAAAATCCAGTGATAACACTTTGAAGTATTCTCAACACAGATAATGAATTATTAAGGGCAGAATTTGATCGACTAGTCCCATCAAAACTCATTCTCTAAACTTGAGTTAATATCTATGAGGATGTAAACACTGAGCTTCCTGCCTTAGGATTTTTTCTTCATACAAACATACTTCTCAATAGCCTAGCAACTCTTCCGACTTCACTAGCTCTCATAACTAGATCTGTTAAACATTCCTTTAACCAAATGGAGCAATCCAGATATATTTTCAACACTTCCCTTCCCTTCCTAAGTGTCCATACTTCCCATTAGTGATAACTAAATTCTTCCAGTGATCAGTATAAAACACTGTCCCACATCAGGGAAGGGCCAAAACGACTTTCCTGAGTTAGATGGAGGAAACCAACTGTTGCTTTGAACTCCTTTGTTCCATTATTTGCTATAGTATCCTGAATTCCCCATGGCTTTACCAGAAAAGTTGTTTCAGTCCTGGAACTTCTGAAGTATAATGTGAAAGCTCTCTAATTTTACATCTTAAAAATAGTCAGCTAGGTAGTACAGTGGATAGAGTGTGGGACCAGGAAGTCCTAAGTTCTAAGATCAAATACATCCTTAGATGTATTTACTAGCTGTGTGACCTTGACCAATTCACTTCACTTCACCATGCCTGTTTCTTCATCTGCAAAAAAGGAATAATAATAAGTACCTACTTCTCAAGGTGGTTTCAAGGATCAAATGAGATAATATCTGTAAAGCACTTTGCAAACCTTGAAATGCTATACAAATGCTAGATATTACTATTATTACTGCCACTTTTAAATAGTTTTTCTTTTTTTGTCTTTTTTTTGTTTGCTTTTTGGAGGGCAATTTGGGTTAAGTGACTTGCCTAAAGTCACAAGGCTAGTAAGTGTTAAGTGTCTGAGGCTGGATTTGAACTCAGGTCCTTCTGACTCTTAGGGCTTCACAGTTCAGTATCATACATTTAAGCTGTGGTGGAACATGCCTCCCACTATGGAGATGATCTATGAGCTGATACTAAGAGTTAAAAGAAATTCCCTTCTCAGGAAACACCATTAAGTAAAGGTCAATTTTTCAATCACTTCTACTCTTCTCCAGGGATACATCTCTTTGGATGTATTTGGAGCCTTTGGAGCTCTGGGCCTCTTTTGGGACAGAGGCAAGACAAAGCCTCTCTTCAGTGAATTAATCAGTATGTGTTCTACTTACAGTTCCTTTACAAAATCTCACAGGTGGAAGAGAACTCAGAGATCATTGAATCATAACTATTTAGGGTGTCCAAAAAGATGTAATGAATTTGAAGCTATTAAAAGGGGCACAGAGGATAGAGTGCTGGCCCTGGAGTCAGGAAGACTCACCTTCCTGAGTTTAAATCTGGCCTCAGATACTTACTAGCTGTGTGCCCCTGGGTAAATCATTTGACCTCATTTGCCTCAGTTTGCTAGTTGGAGGAGGAAAAGGCGAACCACTCCAGTATTTTTGCCAAGAAAACCCCAAATAGGATGAAAAAGAGTTGGGTACTACTGGAAAATGACAGAACAAAAGCTAATAAAATTCGCATTGAACAGAACTCACCCCTGTAGCCCAACAAGGTTTTCCATTGCCTTGGCTTGACTTCCAGTGAGGGCAAACCCACTATTCCCCTAGGCAGCCAATTTCCCTTTGGAATAGCTCGAATTTTTGGATTCCTTAAGTAGAGGAAATTACCTTATTGCTTTAAAAATTTCCACCCCTTCTAGTTTCTGCCATCTAAGGATGAACAGACCAAGTTTAATCCTTCAACCTTATGATCCCCTTTCAAACCTGAGGACACCTATCAAATCCCCACTAAGTCTTTCCTGCTGTTCTGTTCCTTAGTGCTTAAAAGAATAAAGTATGTAAAACTGCCATTTATAACTTTTATATCCTGCCAATAAAGATATAACACTATAGGATAAACAGAAAAGGGGCCAGCTAGTTTCCCCAAAATGAATATTTTATGTAATGTCAATCTCAAGAAAGATCAGACCTGCCTGACTTCTAGTGTCATGGAACTGTATGTTAATGCAGCCCATCTGTAATTGCTATGGATGGGAGGGGGGAAGTTTCCCTTTTAATTCCTGTTGCACTTATTCAGTGCTTTATTCTCTAATAGTCCATTACTCTTATTGCTTCATGGGAGTTAATTTTCCCTTCTCATGTAGATTGTGAACTTTGAGGACAGAACTGTCCTTCCCCTCTAGCACCCTATACATAATGTCCCAGAAGTCTTAGTGCAGTTTTAAAGCTACTAAAGCTTTTAAAACTGCACTAAGACTTTGGAGACACCCTCTGTGTTGTTAGACACATAAATTATATATATATATATATATATATATATATATATATATATATATATATATATATATACAAACTT
>NW_027187391.1:33558688-33596130 GCF_028583685.1 Petaurus breviceps papuanus
CTTAGAAATCTTCTGGTTTAACACTATAATTTCATAGACTAGGAGATTGAAACTTAGAAAGAATGGGTGACTTTCCCAAGATCAGAAAGCTATAAATAGGAGTCAGAATTTGAATCCAGGTTCTCTAACCCCAAATCCAGTGTTCTTTCCATTACACCATGCTGCCTTCCATGTTATTACTCAATTTTATTGGCTGACTGATTGGTTGGGGGCTTGATTGCATGGATACAGATTTCCCACATATCCTATTTAAATTCAGCAGCTGCTAATCCTTGATCTGTTTAGAAGGAAAGAATTGTGGTCCCACCTGTAAATCTCACAAAGGCAAGCAATCTTAAAGAGGGGATGGGAAAAGAGGAAGAGATGGCTTCAGGGAAGAAAGTGCTGGTCATCTTTAATTGAGGATAAACTCTAGAATCAGAAACAGGTAGAAGGAGGCACCAAGGGGACAGAAAGGTACACCTTTGTGTTCTTTGTATTATAAGGCTTGCAAGTTGGCACATAGTTGCCTTTACACAAACATGGACTGCAGAGCTGACCACTGAATATCTCTACCAAATATAACATTTCCAAAGCATTTCTTTGGGGCAAGAATGCTTTCACATAGGCTTCCTTTGAGTTGGGAACAAAATCATATGATGATTGTGGGTTTTCTAAAGGTTTTCCTCTCCCTTTCTTCTTCCCTTTTATTCCTTCCTTCCCTCCCTCCCTCCCTCCTTCCATCCCTTCCTACTTTCCTTTCCTCCCTCTCTTCCTTCCTTCACTTCTTTCTTCCTTTATTTTCGGTTATTCTGTTGAAAGAAAACAAAATTTAAGAATCTTTTAACCCCTCTTTTAGTAGCTATTACTTATGATTGTTTCCTTTAGCCTTCTTGTGTTTATTATGTGTCAACTAGTCCCCTGTTCTTTATTAGGCATGAAAGGTGGAAGAATCAAAATAGAAATTACAAGGTCCTCTGGCAGCTTCTGTTGAAGGGGTGGGTTTGAAAGACAGAACACCACAGCAGAAGGCAGGGGTTGGAAGGAATGGAAGCTAGATATCATGATATCAAACCTCCTTATTGATTAGAGGACCCATCCTTCAGATGCCACCCTGAAGTTATGCCAATCAGCTTATACATGTCTTGAGACTGAAAATGCAGCAGCTAGGTAGGTGGTCTAGTGGTTAGAGTGCTGGTCTTGTAGCTAGGAGGACCTGAGTTCAAATTCAACCTCAGACACTTACTAGCTGTGTGACCCTTGGCAAGTCACTTAACCATGTTTGCCTCAGTTCTTGGAGTCAGGAAGACTTGTCTTTGTGAGTTTAGACCTGACTTTAAACATTTACTAGCTGTGTGACCCTGGGCAAGTCACTTAAGTCTATCTAAATTTCATCATCTGTAAAATGAGCTATGTGACTCTTGGCAAGTTGCTTAACCCTGTTTGTCTCAGTTCCTCATCTGTAAAATGATCTGGAGAAGGAAATGGCAAACAACTCCAGTACCTTTACCAAGAAAACCCCAAATGGGGTCACAGAGAATCTGAGGTGACTGAAAAACAACTGAATAATAACAACAAATTCCTGCTGAAATGTTTATCCATAGGTCATACAAAAATGGCCAGGGAATTTTCAGTCATGTCCGACTCCTTACAAACCCATTTGAAGTTTTCTTGGCAAGGATAGCAGAGTGGCTTGCTAGTTCAGCTAGTAAGTGTCTGAGGCCAGATTGGAACTCTGAAGATGAGTCTTTCTGATTCTAGGCCTGGTACTCTATCTACCATATGACCTAGCTACCTCATTACTATAGTTGGACTATCATTATAGTGACTTTACTTCTCTGACAATGAAAATAATTCAGGACCAGGTCTTCTCAGCTTGAAACTACGTAATAAGATTGATCCAGAAAAGCTTTTAGTATCTTCCCACTTCAATAAATACCTGGGCTTAGATATTTTAGACCAAGTAGAGATTTATAATGGCAATGATAGATAAAGTGGGGTTTGAAATTCCTGCCATAGAGGGAAAAAAGTTTTAGTGTGTCTACATGAGATAATAGATTAAAAGGCAGATAAGAAATATGTATACCAATAAAGTCTTTATAAAATTAAAGGATTTGAAATATCCCAGTGAGTGTTTGGATGAGAGAATACATTATAAGACCATGCTGCTTTTGGCAGAGTATTTCTGTTGGAACTATATTTAAGCTATTTAAATATGTGTTAACCTTTAAAAATAAGTATATAAAACTAATCTTCTCAGGCCTTGATTCTTTGATGCTATTGCTTGCAGAGTACTGCCTTTATGTTAGCTATATTTAATGTTTTAAAAGAGGCCTCAATATTAAAGACATGACTATTAGACACAGGTTTTTTTTCTAGCACTGAACATTTAACTCATCATTTCCCGAATGGAAAGACACATCTTCAGTATGACTCTCTTCCAGAATAAAAAAAATGCTTCTATATTTTAAAATGCAAGTTCAATGGCCAGCTCAAGCACATGAACTTAATTATCAGTCCAGAACAATGAGCAACATGGTACAATGGACTGAGTGCTGGAATAAGGGTTCAGAGGACCTGGTTTGGAATCCTCAGTTGTTGTTCAGTCATGTTTCAGCTGTATCTCACTCTCTGAAGCTCTGTTTGGAGTTTTCTTGGCAAAGATACTGGAGTAGTTTGGCATTTCCTTCTCCAGATCATTTTACAGATGAGGAAACTGAGGCAAACAGGTTTAAGTGACTTGCCCAGGGTCACACAGCTAGTCGTTGTCTGAGGCCAGATTTGAATTCAGAAAGATGAGTCTTCCTGACTCCAGGCCCAGAATCACCATTCTGCCACTTACTGAACTGCATGTTCTTGGGAAAGATACTTAATGTTTATTGGGTTGAATTTCTTCATCTGTTAAAAGGGAGATTGGACATAATTACATCTTAGGTCAATTGCAATGCTAAATCTGTGATCCCCAGTCTACCCAAGAGCAACATAGTTCACGCCTTAACTTGTCCTAGTTCAGGAATGCCCTGTTACATTAACATTCAATGAGTTCCAATATCATTTAATCAGGTGTACTTTCTAGACTTCAGTCTTAGCCTGGCCTATGTTTCACACTGTGTGGTACTTTTTATATCCGTCTCATAAGCTTTCTGGCCAGCAGTCATAAAGACCTACTTGCTTCCCCTTGCAATATCACATTGGAACAAAAGCAAATGTGGAGACTTGGGCCAAGAATTTCCACTGATTCAGCACTCTTCCAACAGGACCCCTCCTCTGTGTAGAAAGCTAATGCTCTGAGTGATTTCAGTGCCATTAAAACTAATGATTTTTCTATAAACATTTTCATTAATCTTGCTCATTTATCAAATATGTCCCTAGTACTCCTACCTTGACCAAAAATATAAAGGAAGTTAAAGTCTCTGTGAAATGATTTGTTTCCATTTCAACATCCTGTAAATCTTCCTTGGTGACTGTTGTCTCATATGACATGGAAAGAATTGACTGTGTTTTGTATTGATAGCATCAGCAAGAAAATCCAAGGGGAAAAATACTAAAGTGATTATTACATGTAAATGTGTGTATGTACATGTATATTTATCTCATATGTACTGTATAGTTTTCTATTTTTATATACTTGGAAAAATATTTATTAAACTATCTTTTTTCTTACTGGACGTTCATTTCTACACGATAGACACAGACACATACAACCCAGCTCTAAAAATCCTTTCTAATTTTTAAATATTTTAAAAATACAAATATCAAATAAAGAAGGGGAAAACTCCCAAAGTTACTCTCTGACACTAATTTTGGGCTCGTAGGTGTGTATGTGCATGTGTCTTTATGTTTGTGTGTCTTTGTTATCTTTCCATGTTCTTTATGTCCTGCTTATCTGAGGGTGAGGTTTTTTTTTCCCACCACCTTGAAATGGGGCAGATTTCAGAAAAAGTACTAGGACCAGCTTCCTCCCTCTACTACCCAATAGCTACTCTTGTTACCATGTATAATGATAATTCACATTTCCATAGCACTTGAAGGTTTTCAAAGCATTTTTGTCTCAACAATCCTAAGAGACAGACCAGGTAACTGTAAGAGTCAGTGTTTAAAGGGGAAGAAACTGGGACCCAGATAGGAAAATTAAAGTTCATGATCACACAGCTACCAAATGTCAAGGCAGAGTTTAAACTCAGGTCTCTTTATTCTAATTCTACTACTCTTTCGACTGTTTCATGTTTCTGAAACATAGAGGGGTATTTCTCTTGATTTTGTCCCAATACCTCGTCTTCTCCACCCCTAAAGTATCATTGTTTGCACCCTACATAACCATCTTGAGATGATTATTTGACAGTAGTGCCTTGGGGCTTTTAAAACTTCTTGTAACTGGTCTTTGGGTTTGGTAGCTTCTTTACATATAATTAGATTTGAAAGAGATTTTTAATTGTGGTACTAAATTTGTTTCTAAAAACAAAAAGATTGGAGGTCAAAAGGAACTGACTTCAAATTCTAGTCCTAACATTTATTACTTGTATAACCATAGACAAGTTACTCTCAGTTCTTAGGTGCGTTTTCTCATCTGTAAAATTTAAGGATTTGAATTAGTGTACCTCTGAGTCTCCTTCCATTTTTCAGTCTTTGATGCTATGATACTATGATTTAACATTTAATTTACATGAAATGAGCCGAGGACCAAAGAAAACTATGCTGCCTTTTATAGGATTATGAAAGATTGAAATGCTGTTCAGTTACATGTTTCTAATGATAAATCACCATTAAAGTAAACAAAATGTGTTTCATAAAATGGATTTTTTAAAACGGGAAAAACAACAAATTAGTTTGATTTAGTGAAAAGAAGGAAGGAAAGTTGAATAACATTCATTTTTATAAGATATTTTCCTTGGGTAGCTAGGTGGCACAGTGAATAGAGCACCAACCCTGGAGTCAGGAGGACCTGAGTTCAAATGTGGCCTCAGACATAACACACATACACACACACAAATCTAGCCCTGTCACCTTGGGCAAGTCACTTAACCCCAATTGCCCTACAAAAAGCAAATAATAATAATAAGGAAAAAATAAGATATTTTCCAGTAGCAAAGAGGTTTCATTTTACCATCTCCTTTCACAGGTCTGTGATGTCATAGACCATCACCCTACACATCTCACTTTTCTCTTGTCACTGCCATCCATTGGAAAATAGAGTCAGGATTTGATTTTCTAGATGTAATCATTTTAATTCCATATTAAACTCCTGGATCATGGGACCAAACACATAGAGAATAGAAATTTTTCTCTGATCTTCAATACCTCTCAAACTCCTCCAAAATAGAAAATATGGGCTAGAGAAAATGTAAGTTCAGGTGTCTCTATGATCTAGGACACCATAATCCAAACAAGGTAAAAATTCAGTGAGCTAACAACAGAGAAAAACAATAATCCCTAAAACCTAAAACTGTCACTTAACACCCCATCCCCTATCACTCACCACACTCCAGGAAGCAAAGCCTGCACAAACTCACAACAGAAGTTAACTCCATATCATAACTTCCCCACTCCCAATGCCTCACAGATTCAAAGGGCAGAAATTTGCTCAGGCTACAAAAACAGGATAGCAACATGGTAACACTCCTACAAGAGATCTCCACCAGAAAATGGAGAAACAGAGGGAACTGGGCAGGACAGATGTCTTTACTTGCAACAGAATTCAATTCTACAACCTAACTTTCCAATTTCCCCACCTCAAGTACCACAGGGATCCAAACTTTGAATGGCAAAAACTTGCTCAGGTTGAGACAATACAATGACAGTGTTCCATTGCCGCTGGGCCATAGATCTGAGGAAAGGAGAGAACCGGGACAGGACTCATGTGTGGCTATGTGGCCACACATTTTACTAAACTTGGGGTAAAGTGCCCAGCATTTAACTGGGGCCAGTTCTATACCCCAAAGAAATCACTCAGGTCAGAGACTGAGCCTGGTGAAATGTGAATTGTTCAACATGGGAGAAGATTAACACAATGTTGAGATTCAGCCCCCAGGGAAACAATCACCAAAGAGGAGGGAGACAGAAAGGAGCAATATGGGAATATTCAAGGAAAAGACTAAAATTACTAAAGATTTCAAGAAAAACTCAAAGACAGCATAAACAGCAGAAAGATATTGGTAAACAGAAGGAAATGCGGCCTCCAGATTAAGGGAAAAAAGTTTAGCAATCTATAAATAAATATTTCAAAACAGAAGAAAATGTTAAATGGCTATACTTGATGGGGAAAAGGAAAAGAAAGGGAAAAGGCACTTCTTCAGCACCTACTATGTGTCAGACATTGTACTAAACACTTTAAAAGCATTATCTCATTTGATCTTCACAACAACCTTGTGAGGTATGTACCTAACAAGGACCTATTATTATCCATCCCCATTTTATTACTGAGGAAACTGAGTTAGTCAGAGGTTAAGTGACTTACCTAAGATCATACATGTAGGAAGTATCTGAGGTTGGATGTGAACTCAGATCTTCCTGAGTTACCTCCTTCCTTATTGTTGGAGGAGGGTGACAGCTCTGAGGTCCAACTCCCAGGAAAACAACTATCAAAAGTGAAGAAATCAGAAAATGATCAATAGAAGATTATAAGGGGGGAAAACCTTAAAATATTAAAGATCTCAGGAGGAAAAAACTTCAGCTAAAGATCCTGAGCATAAGCAGATAAACTAACAAGGAAGATATTAATAGCAGAAGAGATCAGCTAAGAGAGTCTGGACATCTATGAATAAATATTGTAAGACAAAGGAAAGTGAATCAATGTCTGATGAGGTATAGGACCCAAAAGGTTCCTAAAAGAGCATAGGACCACAGCAGGATATTCCTGAATAGTTTAAAAGAAAAATGATCATTATGAAAGTAAAATTTATAGTTTGGACAGCAGAAATAATTCACAGAGTAGAAAAACTTGAATTCATGTGGCAAATCTCACCAGAAAGGATAACTGGGGATACAAATTCATGGAAAGTGAAGGCCAATCTGGAAAAGAGAAGGAAAGGCAAAAACATTTAAAGAAAACATGATCACCATACAAGTAAAACATATGGGTCTCAAAAGCAGGATGCACAGAGACAACTTGAGATTGAAGGTCTCCCAGAACACAAGAAGTCAAAAAATTTGAAGACCATAATGTTAGAATGATACAAGACAACTGCCCAGAACTTCTGGACACAGAAAACAAAAAGCTAACAAAAAGAGATGAGAGGAGGGAAAGCTCCTTATACTAAAAACTCCACGACACACAGTAGAAAAATTGAATAACTCCAATGAAAACAACACATTCTGCAAGTGATGAGGAAAAAGATCTTCAAAAATAAAGCAAAGGAGATTAGATTAAAACAAGACTAATATGTACCATCGGAAAACTGCATAAGGAAATGGAATAATGTCTTCTAAAGATCATAAGAGCTCAAAATGCAGCCCAAATTGACCTACCCTGAAAATAAAAGGAGACAGAATTGGAAAAAAGAAGTCAAATATAAATAGTGGTGGATAAATGGGCCTGAAATATCATGGACCAGGCCTTATAATACACCTAACCTATCAATCAATATTTTTGTGGAACTATATTAAGAATGAGAAGGTACATAAAAGGGAGAAGGAAAGAAGAAGATTGAGGGGAATATGTTATACACAGTAATCTAGTAAAAGGCTAACAGTGAAGGTAAAATAACACCTGTATTTTTTCTAGAAGAGAACCTACAGGATCATGGGTGGGGAGGCAAAGAAAGGGATTGGAACTGCAAAGAAAGGGAGAAAACTTGTTTCAATGATGAGAGACTACCAGTCACTCCAATGGGAGAGATTCTACAAAAAGAGATGGATACCTCACAGTGGGTATAATCTTCAAAGATTTGCTGCTTAGAGAGACCCCACATCATGCCTCAAAAGGAGAATAAGAACCCCTGGAAACAACTAACTCATAGAGGAGTGGGAGGGCATGAATCAGTGGTAGAGATTCCATGGCAAATGGGGGAGAAATTACTATGAGGAGGGAAGCAGTTAATAATGAACTGAATAATCCAGGATGTAGGAAAATTCCTATTACGGGAAAATATCTTCTCTATAGTCTACAGTAACTGATATTTTTAAGAGTAAGGCACAACAGAAATGGGAGAAAGGAAAAAATCTACAAGATATAACACAGAAATTTTTTTAAAACAGGGAACAGACCAAATGAGGTCTAAATAAATATAATCATCATGAATCAAAGAGCAAAAGTCTAGAATGGATAGAAAAGAAAGATAATGCAGAAAATCAGGGAAAGAAAGCCTTTTAAGAAAAAGGTGCACAAAAGGAAGTTTTTTAAAGCTAACAAATAAAACAAAATGAAGCCAAGGTGAGTTTTACTTGACTCTTTTACTAAGAAAGATAAAACTGGAGAGGAATTAAGTAAGCAAATAAAAGTAAGAAATAAAATGGAACTCATAAACTAAGTAAATCTCCAAAAGCAGGGAAAGAGGTTACAAATGAGAGGAAAACTGAGGATGAGATGAAGAGAGCTGGTAAGAATAGGATTGCTTTTCTTTTTGTGGTAGTAAAGAATTGGAAATTAAGGGGGTGCCCATCAATTGGGGAATGGCTGAACAAGTTGTGGTATATGCATGTTATGGAATACTATTGTGCTATAAGAAACGAGGAGCAGACCGTCTTCATATTTACCTGGAGAGGCTTATCCAAACTGATGCTGAGTGAGAAGAGTAGAACCAGGAGAAATTTGTACACAATTACAGACACAACATATGCGTGATGACCAACTTTGATAGACTGGACTCTTCTCAGCAATGCAGTGATATAAGTCAATCCCAAAAGACTCATGATGGAGAGAAATTATGTGCATCCAGAGAAAGAATTAGAAAGAACTAAGTTTATGTCCAGGTGGAAGCAGAATACCTGATCTTTTTCCTTCTCTTATTTGGTTTTATGTCCTCTTTACCATTTTTCATTCCAGCTGATACAATCCATCTTTATAACCTGACTAATGTATAATGTGAAAGTATTTACAGATCCTATACTTGACTATATGCTGCCATGTGGGGGAGTGGAGGGAGGGGGACAAAATGTGAAATTCAAGGAATTGTGGAATTGAATCCTGTAAACTAAAAGGAAACAAACAGATTAATTTTAAAAAAATAAAAAAGAATAGGATTGCTTTAAAATAGATTAAACTAAAATAACTGAAGAGATAAATTTAGTGGTTTTCTTAGCACTAGATGAACTTTTACAAAAATTGGCCATGTATTAATACACATAGATATTGCAAAGAAATATTAAAAGGCAGAAATATGAACATATCTTTTACAGATTATAATGCAACAAAAATAGTAATCAGTTCCAGGAACACAAAGACACAGATCCAAGTGGAAACAACAATAAAATATTAAATAATGAGTGAGTCAAAGAACAAATTATATAAACAAATAATAATCATGTTAAAAATAATTGTGAAGAAGTAAAAATACAGTAAATTTCTGGGTTGCAGTTAAAGTAGATCTCAAGGGAGAAGTCATATCCTTACAAATATAGAAATAAATAAAATAGAAAAAGAAAGCTTTAATGAACTGAATACTCATTTAAAAAAAATTAAAAACCTAGCAAATAAACAAATACAAAATAAACACAAAGGAGGAAATATTAAAAATTAGAGGAGAAACAAATTGGAAACTGAAAAAAAAACTATAGAAATGATCAATAAAATGAAAAGAATCCCCTAAGCAACACAAAACTCAGATTACTGCCAAAGAGTGCATCAGGAGATGACCCTTAAGCCTAGTTCTCAGGTGAAGTTTCATTGCAAGTGTTCCAGATGGGCAAGTGTCCAAACCACGAATAAGTGCACAGAACAAGAAAACTGAGATTGGACTTTTAATGCACTTAAAATTCAGAGTTAAGAATATGTGCTACTTTGAACATTAAATATAGAAATATGGTTAGGTTTTTCCCTTAGAAATCATATACCTAAGGCATTAATAAGCTGAGTACACAATACCAAATGACAAATCCTGATTAACAAATCTATCGTGAAACTTGTATTTGCCTCTCTGTGTTTAAAGATGCTTGAAGGCTATAAATCTCTGACCCTTATTCTAACTATTGATTGGTGAGAACACCACCCTTGTTTTCAGCTAATCAAAACAATGGTTTCTCTTTACTTAAGAACAGGTATCATTTTGAGTAGTTAATTTTTCACTTTTTAAAATGTTCTCTATACCCAAGTCTTTCTTGGAGTCTCTAAAATATCTTTTTTTTTTTTTGAGGCAGGTCTTCTCATTACACTGAAAAAGCCTAGACTGACCTTTTCTTCACCTTCAGCTCTCTTCAACTTCAGGGATAAATCAATCAAGTCAACATATAAGAAATCTTATTTAAAGTATTTCACACACTATATCAATGCTTTCAGCTAAAAAAGATAGATAAATGATAGAGATAGATAGATGTGCATATATACACACATATACATATATGTATATGCTTCAAAAGGGTGAAAATGTTATTACACACATATATACATATATAGATATATAGGCAAATATCTATATATGACCACATGTGTAAAGTAATAAAGGATTTGGGGGTTTTTACACATTAGAGGAAGCAGGGAATTAAATTTTCAGAGTTTTGTGAACTGAGGATAATTTTACTTAATAAATCATTTTAAAAGACATGAACAAAACTCATTAATGAGTAATTTCAGTATGGTGTATAATACTGGTTAAGAGGTAGCGTAGTATAGCAGATTAATTTGGGGGTTGGAATCAGGAAAACAGGTTGAAATCCTACCTCTGACACTTATTAAGGATAGAAGCATAGACAAGTCACTTCTCTGTGACTCAGGCAAGTCCCTAACATTTATCTACTAAGACTGATGGTAGCAAGTTTTGATCACATGGAGGAGGCTGATGAAATCACAGATCTTTCAGGTATTTGTCTATGCAGCCTTAAAAGAAAAATATCTGAAATGAATTCTTTTAGTTTGTGTGATATGTCACAGAAAGAGCAGATTCCAGATGTTTTAACTATAACATCAGGGAAATGATCCAGCCTTTTCGTGTTACCAAAAATCTACCTGCCAAAAATATTTTATTTATTTTTAGCAACTTTCTCTACTCCTTCCTACTCTTACATATTGATAATTTATCAAGTTATCACTATTATCTCATTCCTATTATATGTGTATAGCTGCCAATTATGTAGGAATTTAAGGTTTGCAAAATATTTTACATACCACAGTCCTGTGAAATAAGTACTAAGGATAAGAAAACTGAGGCAGATAGAGGTAAAGTGACTTGCCCAGGGTCACTTAGGTTTTGAAGGCAGAATTCCAACTCTAATCTTCCTGATTGCAAATCCAGTCCTCTCCTCTGCTGAATATATAAACATATATGTTTATATCTGTGTATGTGTGTATTATATATTTTATATAAATATACTATATAAATATAATATATAGATATAGATATATACAGATATGTGTGTATCTCTACAGTTTTTATAAATAGTGCTGTTTGCAGTAAGGTACATCAGAGACCCAGTAACTGATCTCCAGAACCTGAAGTCCAAGAGTGATAATATGAAGTCCAATATTAACAACAAAATAATCATTTACAAATATACAGAAAATAAACACTAAGCAAATGGATAGAGTAGTAACATTCTTTATTAGCAGTAATGTAAGCACATTTTGTGGGGTTTAGGTGAAGAGTGAGTGAATTTCCTAGAGCTTCTAGAATCTGAGTCCCAGGATATAAATAGAGAGCCCTTCAGCAACATCATAGGTGTCCTGGTTACCTGTCACTGCCACTCTTGTACACAATGGAAAGAGATTGCCTAGGGGTGGCTAGGTGGCACAGTGAATAGAGCACCAGCCCTGGAGTCAGGAGGAACTGAGTTCAAATTTGGCCTCAGATCCTTGACACACTTACTAGCCATGTGACTTTGGGCAAGTCACTTAACCCCAATTGCCCCCCCAAAAGCAAAAACCAAAAAAGAAAGAAAGAAAGAAAGAAAGAAAGAAAGAAAGAAAGAAAGAAAGAAAGAAAGAAAGAAAGAAAGAAAGAAAGAAAGAAAGAAAGTGATTGCCTACAGCAGTGCTCCACTGAGGAGACATAAAATGACCCTCAAGGGGACATATACTGCCTCCAGAGGGATGTCTGATCAACCAATCAGAAGATGAAAGATTACATTCCATCTCATGTTCCCTCCTCTTAGCTCTATATATCCAGTTCTAGTCTCTCGTCTGAACCTCAGTTCTGCAGCACCAACTGCCTATTGTGCATTTCAAACTTATCACATAGACATTTCCAACTTAACACATCTAAAACAGAATTAATTACCTTTCCTCCCAAACACACCCCTCTTCTGAAATTCCCTATTTCTATTGAGGGCACCACTATCTTTCTAGTCATCCAGATGTTCAACCTAGACATTACCTTGCCTATTTTCCCTCCCCCAGCATTTTCAATTAGTTCCCAAGTTTTTATCATGTCAGCCTCAACCATACTTTTTACATTAGTCCATTCTTTCCTACTGATATAGTCGCCACATTAGTTCAGAACTTTTTCAATTGTGTCCTGGGCTACAGTCTCCTAATTGGTCTCTGTGCCTTAGATCTCACCCTTTTATAGGATTCATCCTTCACATAGCTGCCAAAGTGATTTTCCTTAAGTCCAAATCTGGTTCAGCTACATAAACCACCTTTACAAAAACTGACTGTGACAAAGTAAAA
The DNA here is from genome assembly GCF_028583685.1 of Petaurus breviceps papuanus. NCBI lineage: Eukaryota > Metazoa > Chordata > Mammalia > Diprotodontia > Petauridae > Petaurus > Petaurus breviceps. Next base: position 33,571,422 of record NW_027187391.1, read on the forward strand.
TAATTTCATAAACACACAGAAAAGCAGAAATACTAAACATACCTTCTAATCACTACACTATTAAATTTTTTATTGATAATGGGTTCTTGGAGGAAAAATTCAAACTTAGAGACTAAACATAATTGCAAAAAATTGATGACTCAAAGAATAACTGGTAGAAACAATAGAGAATTTCATCATTTATATAATGACAACAATGAGATGATAAACCAAAACTTTTGGGATTTAGCCAAAGTAGCTTTAAAGGGATTTTTTTCTCTAAACATGTTTATTATAAAGGAAAGAAAAAATAGATTAATGAATTAGGCATACACATTTTTAAAATACCTAGAAAAGTAATACATCAAAAAACCAACTATAAAAATAGAAATTTTGAAAATCAAAGATAACAAAATTAAAAACAAAAGTAAAAAAGTTGATTCAATTAATAAAATTATGAGCTGTTTTTTTAATTAATAAAACAGATAAATCATGTTGCTCCTCTAGTACCAAATATTATGTCATCTTTACTGCATCTTTTCTAAAATGTCTATTTTGTATGCTTTATAAAACATGGTTATTAACACAATAATATATGTGTGTTACTTATAAATACATAAATATGCACACATTAGGGGTATGTGTTCTTTTTTTTTAAATCCTACAGTTTCATGATCTCAAAACTGATGACTACTGACCTAGAGGTCAGCTCTGTCATTCACATTTCAGAAAGAACAGAATTTGTGGAACATAAATTTCTATAACATATGAAAGACTTGTCCAGTCAGAATTACATTCTATGTAGAGCAGGTCAATTTGACTAATGAAGAGAATCGAATTTTTTATACTGAGAGAATTTTAAAAGGCTCTATCAATAAACACTTGGAGATATTTTCTGTCAGGGATGTTGTTGACAAGTAAAGAAAAACTTTTATATAAACAGGATAGAAGTTAGCCATCATTTTATGCAGAAATCAGTCTCAAGATGAGTGGCCAGATTTAAAACAAATTCAGATTCTAATTACTCTGGTGTAAGTCTCAATCCTTCCAGCCAATCGGATATTCTTGTAATCAAGGAGTAAATATGGCTTTTGAAAGGGAATCTATTTTTACTTGCTTGGTACATTTTACGGAGCAGTATGGTGGTGTCCCCTACCATTTACAAACTGGAGAGTTTCATTTAGAATTCAATAATTGAATAAGATAGGATAGAAACAGTGTGTATAAATGCATTGTCTTTTATCTTCTCCATAGGAACAAAATCTGCTCAATGTCAGTCACGGTGACTATAAATGTTGTTTGCTTTTTTTTCTGCTCTTTATTTTTGCAACTGAATAGACATGTTAACCCTTTCCCCCAAATCCCCGAAGAGTTCTTGAATCCCGATCCTTGTAGATAGTCATGGCTGCTCTGGTGACATTTATATGAAAATTGATGCTTATCACTGCTCTACAAAAGTGATAAATTATCAATCCTAGAGTTCAGTGGGGCTTGTGTAACTTGTAACTAAGAAAATGGAACCAACCATTGTTGCTGGCTATCTGCTCCTTGACAGAATTAACACTTCTAGCTCTAGAACTCAGTCATTCCAAGGTCTTTTCACAGATGCTCGCCATGAGCAAATTACCAATCGCTTTGAACTAACTTTAAGGAAAACTGTGGTTTGTAGCTGTTTCTTCTCTTCCATATGGCCTACATCTACAAAATATGGAGGTGCTTATTCCCTCTGTGTAACCACAAATAAGAAGGTCCAAATAAAATTACTGAGAATCCAAGATCTAGCAAGAGACAGTGTCATGTAGCAGAAATAGTCCAAAACCAAGGAAAAAATAGAAAGACATAGGTCAAATCATGCCTGAGATACTTAATAGTTGTGTACTCTTAGACTTTAAAAACATTCAAGTATTTTATCAGTTTTCTACTTTTATTTATCAGTTTGTAAATTCTCAGACGACCAGATTCTCCTTTATTCCTCCTACTTAATCAGAAGAAGCATTATGGTTTAGTGCAGGGGTGGGGAACCTGCCACCTTGAGGCCACATGTGGCCTTCCAGGTCCTCAAGTGCAGCCCTTTGACTGAATCCAAACTTCACAGAACAAATCCCCTTAATAAAAGGATTTGTGCTATAAAAAGGCCAAGTGTAAGAATTTGTACTCTTACTAAATGTAATTCTTACAAAGTGTAAGAATTTGTATTTTATCCCTAGTCTACAAGGAAATTATTTTGGCAGTCTGGGGAGCATGGAACAGAGAGGGGAGAGACTAGATGCAAGGAAGCCTATTAGGGACCTATTACTATAATATGGGTGAAAGTCAAAGAGGGGCCTGAATGAGGCCAAAGGTCATGTGAAACCAGAAAAATGGAATGTTAGAGGAATATTTCTTTGGCCTGAGATTACTTGAGAATTTTATTAATGATATGGTAAAAGTCAAAAGGCTATACCCGAGGACCTGGGAGGCCTCAAGTATCTTCAAGGCCTCAGGTTCCCCATCCCTGGTTTAGTGTATGAGGCAAAAGACTTGGAGTCACGAAGATTGAAAAACCACCTAAGATACTTATAATATGTGTGACCCTTTCTTGCCATGCTCCTATGGCACCTCTTCTGGCCTTGCTTTACTCCCTTCCTGGTTTTGACCTTATCATTGACCAATTCAACTCTACACACTTTTACCACTGATTTCCATTTTCTAATGCCTCTTGTGTCTCACTACGCCCCAATCCTAGGTTGCCGTCTGTTTCCCCTGCTCCTACTCTTCTGTCTGCTAAATCCTGTTACCAGTCATATATAATTATGTAGACCAAGATCACTCCATATCTGTTACATCTTCTCAACTGTACCCTCATTGCTACGGGATAATCTACTTATTGTTATACGACTCTGTCACACTCTCCCCAAAAAGTTGTTCAAACTTTGCAAAGGATTAAGTGCCTCTTCTGGGTAAAGTGTTATGTTGAGTTCAAGGGATGAAGACAGACTAAATAGCAGTACCTGGCCCTACAGAAGTTTATGTTCTACTTGGGGATTAAACATGAAAATAAGTAAACATAAGTCAGTCTGAGGGGGAAGAGAACATTAACAACCAGGGTAATTAGCAAAATCCTTCTATAACATGTGGTACCTGAACTGAGTCTTGAAAGAAATGAATGAAGGGCTGCTAGGTGGCCCAGTGAACAGAGGACCAGCCCTGGAGTTAAGAGGACCTGAGTTCAAATTTGGCCTCAGACACTTAACACAAAAAACTAGCCATGTGACCTTGGGCAAGTCACTTAACCCCAATTGCCCTTCCTTCCCCCCTCCAAAAAGCAAAAAAATAAAAATGAGTTATTGTAAAAGGTGCAAGGGACAAGGGGTTTCGTTGTAGGCTTGTGGAACAGATGGTGTAAAGACATGGGGGCAGATTCTGGAAATAGCAAATAAACCAGGTTGACTGGAATGTAAAATTCATGGGAAATCTTTAAAGAGATAGGTTGGAGCCAGACTGCAGAAGCCTTTAGGTACTGAGTGTAAGAATTTGTATTTTATCTCTAGGCTACAAGGAAATTATTTTGGCAGGTCTGGGGAGGGTAAAACAGAGAGGGGAGAGACTAGATGCAAGGAAGCCTATTAGAGACCTATTACTATAATCTGGGTGAGAGTCAAAGAGGGCCTGAACTAGGCCAAGGGTCATGTAAGACCAGAAAAATGGAATTTTAGAGGGATATTTCTTTGGCCTGCGATTGAGAATTTTATTAAGGATATGGCAAAAGGAATAGGAAATATGTTCAGTAAAAGAGCAAGCCAGACTGGTACATTGCTAAATTCAACTAAAATTCAGAATTACCCTGAAGGAGAGTCATTGGCACAAATAGGACAAGAATAAAGAGAGCTAGGGGTTTTGTTAAGTTCTACCACTTTATAGCTATAGGACCACTGATAACACTAACTTTACGAGCCTCAGTTTTCTGATATGAAAATGAAGACAAATGTTTGCCATATCTGCCTCAAAGGGTTATTGTAATTATCCAGAAAAATAATGGAAGATAAAATAAATGTCACAAACATAAACTGCGTCAGGAATGACTGTATTTGTACAAGGGTGGCAGAAAAACCCCAGGGGTGTAGCTATAAATGCAAGTGTTTACTTTTAAATGGCAGTAGAGAAGTAGGAGATTTTCTCTCTGAGCTTTGGTCAAGCTGGTACTGGGTGGCTTCTTCCAGCTTGAATCAGCATAATTGAAGTGATGTGTAAAGATAGAGGACATTTTCAGGTTGGGGTGGTAAATCAAAATAATTTTAAAATATTTGGATTCTAGAACTTGTTAGGAATTATTTTTAGGGGTAACAGTAAGTAGCTTTATAAAGCATATCCCAAATTTTTTTTTGCATTTTTAAGCTTTGATGAGCCATACAGTTTATATGAAAGGCTTTTGGTTGGAGGGTGGATGGATTGGGGTCTGGAAAAGAGGTGAGTAACTCACTACTGTCACATCCATGTACAGTGAAGACAATGAAAAAGGCAGTTGCTTTTATGATATAACAGGCACTCAGGTAGATACTTGGAGTGAAATGTTTGAGAAAACTTTTTTCATTTTAAGGTCTGTGAATTACATTGCAACATGATATTGAAGAATACTTCTCCCCATCCTTCCCTTTTTCCTACCTCCCAGTCTCTGATGACATAAATGCAGCAATTTCTGGAGTCAGAGAGATGAACAAGATAACCATATGATTCATCCCTCTTTAGGGTTCTCTCATATTGATTCAGGTGGCTTTTTCCCTCCAGTTTTACCAATCTTAATTGGTAAAATTGTCTCTTAACTTTTCAAAGGATCCACCTAATTGATGCACTTATCTGTTCATTTATTTTTATCGAGTTAACCACCAAAATGTGTGACTCAGAAAATGGTGCACTCTAGGGATTTATTGATAAGATAAGAATTTAGCTATGCTAATTTCTAACATTGAATATTAATTTGACTTGGCATTAGAAAAGTTATTTAGCTCTTTTGTTCCTGTTTTCTTCATTTAAAAACTGGGCATAATGTTGTTTGTTTTTTTTTGGGGGGGGGGGAGGGGATTGGATCTGTGATTTGATTGATATAAAGAATTCCCCATGATGGAGACCCCTACCAAAGCAGAATTGTTTCTACTATTGCAGATTGGCAACTGATTTGCAATTTATAGTTCTAGAGTATTGCCTGGGGCACTTAGAAGTCAAATGACTTGTCACTTACTAGTCAGGGCAGCTAGGTGGGGCAGTGAATAAAGTGTAGGATCTAGAGTCAGAAAGACTCATCTTCAGTTCAAATCTGGCCTTAGATACTTACTAGCTGTGTGACTTTGGGTGTCACTTAACTTTGCCTCAGTTTTCTCGTCTATAAAATGAGCTGGAGAAGGAAATGGCAAAACACTCCAGTGTCTTTGCAAAGAAAACCCCAAATGGAAGCTCAAAGAGTTGGACATGGCTGAAAATGATTCAGCAACAGCAACACTTACTAGCCAGATATGTCAGAGGCAGCAAACCCAAGTGCTTTTCATCCCAAAGACAGTTTTCTATGTGTGTCTGCCTCTTCAACTGCCTCTACACACAAAATGGGCTATCAATAGCGACAGGCTTACACATGGCTGCACAGATAAATCTATTCTATTATCTATCATGACATTACCTATCATGGCTGAATGTAAACTCCAGTAGAATGACAGCTCCTTGAGGGTAAGGATTCATTATTTTGTCTCTATTTCTCCAGGGCCTAGCACAGTGCTTTACTTTATTTGTTCTTCTTGACTTTTTTGCAGCATTTGACACTGTTGACCACTTTCTACCCCGTCTCCCCATTCCCCTAACAGATACCTTCTCCTTTCAGATTTTTATAACAGTGCTCCTTTCTGGTTGTCTTCCTTCCTATCTGACCATTTTTTCTCAGTCTCCTTTGTTAGATAATCATCTGAATCTGAGTCAGGGTGTATCCCTAAACTCTCTCTCTCTCTCTCTCTCTCTCTCTCTCTCTCTCTCTCCCTCCCTATCTCTCTCTAACTCTCTTTCTGTCTCTCTACCTTGATAACTCTCTAATTCTCTCTCTCTCTCTCTCTCTCTCTCTCTCTCTCTCTCTCTCTCTCTCTCCTTTCTCTCTCTCTCTCTCATTGCACCAACTCCCATGGTTTCAATTATCATCTCAATGAAGACTATTCTTTCATCTACATATCCAGCCCTTGTCTTTCTCTTTAGATTCAGTCAAGCATCTCCACCTGGTGTTCTAGGCATCTTAAACTCAATATACCAAGGGGAAAAAAGAATTCATTGCCTTTTATCCTAAATTAATACATCTTTCTAATTTCCCAACTCCTATGGAAGTTACATATAATACATCTTTGCAGTTACCTAGATTCAAAAGCCCAGCGTTCTGCTCAGTTCTTCCCTTGTCTCACTCCCTGTAACCAATCAGTATCCAAATCTTATTGATTCTATTTCCATATATCTCCCATTCATCATCTTCTGTCCATTAATACAGCCTCCTCCCTAATACACCCTAAGGATCTTTTAGCTGTATGACTTTGATAACCTCCTAATTTTTCTCCCTGTCTCCACTCTCTACCCTCTTAAATCCATCCTCCACTCAAGTTACCAAACTGATATTCCTAACACATAGGTTTGACCATTTCATTCCCATAATCAAAAAAGCTCAGTGGTTCTCTATTGTCCTTAGGACAAAGCTTATGTTCCTCTACCATTGAAAGTCCATTGTAAGCTTGTTCCAATCTATTTTGATAGATTTCTTTAATATTGCTCCCCCTGATGTACTTTACATTCCTAATATTCCATCTCTCACCTCTGTGACTTATGAACAGGTTGTCCTTCTAGTCTATAATTTCCCTACTCACATCTTTTGGAATTCCTAGACCAAGTGAAGGCTCAATTCAATTGCTCCTTCCTACAAAAGACCTTTCCCAGTCCCCAGCCTCTTCCATCATTTCCCTAATACTTTAGCATACAATTACCTGGTATCTACTTACTTACATATTGTTTCCCCTCAGTAGAACATAAGCCCCTAGAAGGCAGGAATTGTTTTATTTTTGTCTTTGTATCTATAGCACCTAGCACAGTAGAGCTAGGTACATGGTAGGTGCTTAGGAAATGTTTTAAAAATTGAATGCTTGTTGAATTGTTGGGTCAGCTTAGATAGTTCTCCTACTTGAATAATGATTATATATTTAATTTCTTCACCAGATCTTCTTCCCACTCTCCTTCAAAACTATATCCTTCATTCTTAGCTTCTCTCTCTAGATTGATTTCATCCACTCCCACAATCTCATCTATGTAGACTATACTGCTGATTCCCAAAACTAAATCTTCAGTCACAAACTCTCTCCCCAGCTATAGACATTTTACACTGTCTGCTTGGAATACAGTGTCTTTGGGTGGCTAGGTGGCACAGTAAATACAGCACTGGCCCTGGAGCCAGGAGGACCTGAGTTCAAATCCATCCTCAGAGACTTAACACTTACTAGCTGTGTGACCTTGGGCAAGTCACTTAACACCAATTTCCCTGCCTTCCCCCCTACAAAAAGCAAAAAGAAAAAAACAAAGAAATACAGTATCTTGGATATGCCAACATCACTTCTAAGTCATCCTGTCTCAAATAGAATTCATCATCATTTTCCCTGCCCCCACTAATATCCTCAAACCAGCTTCCCCTCCTAATTTCTCTAACTCCTATTCATCAAACAAATATTCACTAAGCATCTATTATTTGCTGTCCCTCACATAGGTTCAATGCTATCCTGCCTCAATGCCTGTGACTACAATATCCCTCCATTCATTTGTGCCTTCTAAAATACAGTCATTGTTTAAGGTCCAGCTCGAATGCTATCACCTTCTTCTGTCTTCCCCACCCCCACCCCCAATCCCCAGTCAAAAATGGTATTGGATCTCCCATAGCACCTGGTACTTCTTTTAGAAGCTAGTGGATGGAGTGGATAGAGAACTGGATCTAGAGTCTAGAAGACCTGAATTTAAGTTTGACTTCAGACATTTCCTAACTATGTGACCCTGGACTTAACTTCTGCTTGCCTCAGTTTCCTCCACTGTAAAATAGGAATAATTCTAGCATCTACCTCCCAGTGTTATTGTGAGAATCCAATAACATACTATATGGAATATTATAATATTTATATTAGCACAGTGCCTGACACTTAATAAATGCTTGATTCCCTACATCCCCCCCTTTCCCTATATTCTACTTGTTGTAGTATGTTACCTCTTAGATGCTAACTCCATCAAGGCAGAGACTGTCATATTTATCTTTATTTTAATCTCCAGCACATAGAAACTAGCTGGTATGTAATAAATATTTGTTCAATTGAATTGTCATATTTTACTAACAACCCCTTTTCTTTTTTTTCTTTCTTTTTTTTTAATCAGTTGGTTACATGGCCAGTTATTTTGTGTGGGTGCTAAGTATCTGAGGCCGGAATCGATTCCGGATCTCCCGATGCCAGGGCCAACGCTCTTACTCACTGCACCACCTGGCCGCCCCAACCCCTTTTCATTAGCCTTCAAGTTGAATCTGTTTTTCCTTTGAAATGTCTCGTATCTGTCTTTTCTACTTCATTCCTCCTGTCTCCATCATAGTACAGAACTTCATTCAATTCAGCAGATATTTATTAAGTCTTATTCTGTGCAAGGCACTGTGCTGGGTACCAGGCCTATAAAGACAGAAAAAAAATGAAGCATTCTCTTCCTTCAAGGAGGTTACATTATACTTGGATGAAACAATACGTGCATCTTTAATTACAAAGTATTTCCAAGAGGGAGAAAGTGCTAATAACTGATTAGGATTGATGTAAGAATCAGGAAATGCTTCAGTTGCTATACCAGCAACCTGGCTTGTCTCCCTCATTTCAATCTCTGTATATTCTAATAAACCTTGAATGACACCACCATATTAATATTTCTTAAATATTATTTATATAATGACCCTCGTATTCTAAAAACAAACTTTCAATTGCTCATTTCCCAACACGTAAATTTTATACTGCCCTAAATTTGTTAGATTATAAACTCCTTGAGGACAGGCGTCATGTCTTATTCATCTATTTGGTTCCCATGATGACTACTACAGAAGATGGTCAATAAAACATTAGCATTTAATGTGTTGAATGGCTGACTTCCAACCCAATTCAAGGGTCATGTGTTCCAGAAAGCTTTCCCTAACTACTTCTACCTTCACTGATCTCTTCCTCTGAATTCCTATAGCACTTAATGGTGCTGCATCAAACAAACTGAGACCGGGGAAAGATCTTAGCTTAAAAAGGTCAGAGTCTCCCACTGCCTCTGGAGCCATCTCTAGTTGTCCTGACCTATGTCTTGCACAGGACTTTGATGATTCTGGAGGAAATGACTTCGCATAGCTCTTCCTCACTTAAATCCAATTCACTCACAAGTCAAAACATCACCCTCCTGATGTCATTGGTCTGCTTTGAGAATGAAGGACAAACGATAGCACTTAAGATACCATATTGCAGGATTTAGCCATCTAATTTGATCATTGTCATTAGTCTCATAGACTCATAGAATTTTGGAGCTTTGTTTTATAAATGAGAAGACTGAGAATCAAGAAAGTTAAGTGATCAAGGTCATACAGCTAAGAGTCAGAGTATAGACTTGGAACAAGGGATTCCTAATCTAGAGTCTTTTCCACTATTAAACTGCCTTCCAATCTTGTCTCTTCATCCAGATTGTGAATTCCTTGGGGGGAAGAAATGCAGGAGAGAAGGGGCCATACCTCATACTTCTGTATTTCCCACAGCACAATGCCAAGCATACAGCACACCCACACTAAATGTTTGCTGGTTAATACAAATCTATAATTAGAAGACAGAATTTCAGGCTGGGTTGTTCAGTGGATAAAGGTCTGGTCTTGAAGACAGGAAGACCTGGGTTCAAGTTCTGACACTATGTACACAATCAAATAAGTAACAGTGTTATTTAACCTCTCCATGTTTCAGGCAACTCTCTTAGACTAGTTACAGACTGGCCTGCAACAATGGATGTGTTTTCCACACCAGGAATCCCTCACACTGATGAAATTTCAAGTCTGAAATACACCCCCTGCCCCCCCAAAAAAATACATAAAGGCACAACCCTGATGACACAAATTAAAGATTAGTTTGAAACTGACATTTTGGGTAACCAAATGTGTTTATAATTTGTGCCAGGAACTTATGTTTTGTGTGCACCCTTTATATAGTTAATACAAGGCAGGGTCCCTTGCTTCATAAAAAGATTGGGCAGAAGACAGCAGAAGACCATAAGGTTAGTGGGAGTTTCCCAAGAGCTTCTACTGATTACACAGCTGCCTTTTCTGCCAGGACATATGGAAAGGGAAAATTAATGAAATTATATAAATTATGAATGAAGTTGTTTAAAATTTATAAATAATGAGATAAATAAAATTGTTTTAAAAAACTTCTGAGTTGAACATATGATCCCCACACCTCTTTCCATTAGAAATTACTTCCAGGGGTGGCCAGGTGGCTCAGTGAGTAAGAGCACCGGCTCCAGTGTCGGGATGACCTGTATCAAATCAGGGCTCAGATACTCAGCACCACACCCAGAGATAACTGGCTGTGTAACCTTGAGCAAGTTACTTAACCCTGATTGCTTTAGAAAAAAAAATTTAAAAAAAGAAATTACTTCCAAATCTTAGCTAATTTCATGAGTTTCTATAACACCTACTTCACGTATGTTGAGTCTAGTATACTGTTGATAACAAGGCAAAAAGGGTTGGCTTACTTCATTTTTCTCTCTTTACATTTTTTATAGAACTTTGCAAATGCCTCTCATGTTCTACTTTATATACTGCAGAATGGATCCTAGCCCTCGAACATATCTATTTGCTAAAATAGCCCAAAGCTACATCATCTAAAAATGGCACCATTCATGACAGAAAACAGAAAGAGCATGTCAAAAAATTTTAACTTTTGAAATACTTCCTTAATTCCCTCTTTTATTTCTCCTTGTCTTTTTTATTTCTTATAAACACGTAGAAAGCATTGGTCTCCATTCAGTTACATAGATAATGTCAACCTTATGTAACAGAAACCAACCTACTAAAGCACAAGAGATTTGAAAGTCAAGCAACTTTGGCATAGGCTGAATTGAATCAAAACTTGGCATTGTAAACATTTCCATAGGAGGTAGAACATATACATTTGACTATTTGTCAAATAAGGGATCGTAAACAATGATTCTGTGATCCTAATAAATAAAGGACAGTGTATAGGCATTAAATAAACTTTTCCTCTTTAAAAAAAAATAAAGGAGAAAGAAGAGGAGGAAGAGAAAGAAAAGACAAAACAGTGGCAGCATATACATTTTCAATAAATTAGAAAGGGAAATGTCAATTCTCCATAGTGGAAATATTTGCTTTTCCAAATCCCTACTAATTCTATTTGCTGATGCTTGAAGCTACAACTATTAATAAGAACTCATATCAAATGATTCATGTGCAATGTACTTTTTGAATTTGTCTGTTTTCTGATGAGTAGGTAGATCATACAGTCTTTTTTTTATTATTCTTTCTCAATGAAGTGACTTCAAGACTAGTGTCCAGTTATGGCAGAGTCTATTTTCTCTCCTCTCTTAGAAAGCTGAGGGAATAGTGGTCTTTGGACCAGTGGTGTTGGGAATGTTTTCAAAATGGACCCAACCACATTTTCTGGCCTAGGTCCCACCAGCTGCTGTTCCCATGAAGACAGTGTTGATTGGTGGCAAAGATGACACTATTTCTCTACTATTCGTTCCATGGGAGTCCAGAGATTCCTGAGCTGGATATTGACTAGAAGTCCCAAACATACACTGAGATGAGGATGCTGGAATTGCTGTTGACATATTGGAGGCTGTAAGAGGGGAAAAAAAGATATCACCACCTGTGGGTTCTGTTCACATTTTCTTTTCATCTTTAACTGTCATGCTCTGTAATAATGACTCATATTTCTAAATCAAATTTAAAGTTTTACAAAACTCAACAACCCTAGAGTAAGCAGTAAAAGTATTACTATTCCCGTTTTACAAATGGTAAAACTGAGGCTCAGAGAGGTGAGGTGACTGGCCCATAGTCATATAGCTAGTAACATTGTAGTCAGTGGCTTAAACACAGGTCTCTTAATATGTAGGTACATATGTTTAAAATCACAGTATAATATTTAATATTAGTTTTCTTCATCTACTTTCTTCTCCAATTCCCACAGAAAATTCAGTATTTCCTTCTTGAACCATTTTTCATAATCTCCAAATACCTTAGTTGTTTCTCCTATCCTTCCATTATCTAATATATTACTTTGCACATAGTAGGCACTTTAAAAGTGCATTGAGTTGGAAGGGAAGAAGCATATGTGTGTGTGCATGTTATGTGTATGTACATATGTGTGTGTATATATATGTATATGTATGTATGTGTGTGTGTGTAGCACCTACAACGTGTCAGGCACAGTGCTAAACACTTCCACAGATATCATTTCATTTGATCCTCATAGCAACCCTGAGAAATAGGAGCTATTATTATCCCCATTTTACATTTGAGGAAACTGAGGTAAACAGAGTTTAAGTGTTTTGTCCAAAGATACACAGTTAATAATGTCTAAGGTCAGATCTAAACCCTTCCTGACTCCACGTACAATACTCTGTCCACTCTGACACCAGCTGTCTCATAAACTGTTTTTTCATCACATTTCTGGTATTGTGATAAGTGTAAGATTTGCAGTCAGAAAACTTAAATTAAAATTTCAGCTGTGCTACTTATTACCTTGGGCAGCTCAGTTCACTTCTCTGAGAAATGGAGGGAGCTAGGCTAGATGGTCTCTAAGTTCTAGCTTCCTGCCTAGCATCCCCCAAGGCTGTGCTATTAACTGCAAGAATTTGAGGAGAGAAGTTAAAGAAATTGCTATTTTATTTTATACTACTTAGCTTCCTCCTTGGTTTTTCCTCGGATCTTGCTGAAAACCTTTTTGCCTGCAAGCTGGTTCTGCATTACAAATGCATACAGATGCATGTCCCCCAACTTACATTCCATCAAAGATACCACTATCTCTATATGTAAATAGAACAAACAGTTACAATGGCAACACTGTACATTTTCATCTCTCTTGATGAGGAAACTTCCTAGAGTGATATTTTCTGCTTCATTAAAGTAATCTAGAAGCAATGACCATTTGCAGAGAGTAGGACATGAGTTGCTAGACACTGCTCAGAGCTCATCTGTGCCAGCCACAGGAAAGCAAAAAGTGCTTCCTGTTAAATTGTTAAAAGACCGTAGGTGGGGTAACTAATGATTTTCTCTTTTTCGGTGATTGTGAGTCAACATCCTTCTCCCTTGTGATTGTCTGAAGGAGGGCTGAATGTAGGAATTTTGTGCTAATGGGCTCCAGAAATAGTGATGGGACACATAAAAATGTAGAGCTGATGGGAGGAGATTGTTCCCCCTTCCTCTTTCCACCCATTTCACTGGCTAGCTGAGACCTTAATGTGCATCAGACCAGTCAGTGACAGCTTTAATTGGTCATTATATCAGTTCTGGCTGTCCTGTTGGGCAAAGTGACAGCTTAGACAGACAACAACAGGGGACATAGGGACAAAGAGGACCACTCCACATGCTCCCCTCCTTCCTGATGAGAAGCACAAAATGATCCCAGACAGAATTCTAAGGATGACATGTGCATTATCTCTCTGGAAATGCTAGAGCAATCATGAACATTGCTAGTATTTAGTCTGTTACCAAAGTCTTTCTTGATAATTGAGGGGGAAAAGTAGACTTCCAGGGAAGTGCCAACATGTCCTCTAATGGGGGGTTCCTCCAAATGCCCTAGCATACTTATGACATCAATCTGTCAATTTTAAATTAAAGGCTGTGGCACAGTGGATAGAGCACCAGGTCTGGAGTCAGGAAGACCTGAGTTCAAATTTGAATTCAAACACTTACTAATTGTGTGACCATGAGCAAGTCATTTAACCCTACTTTACTCAGTTTCCTCATCTATAAAATGAGCTAGAAAAGGAAATGACAAATTACTCCAGGAGCTTTGCCAAGAGAACTCCAAATGAGATCACAGAGTCATACAAGACTTAAAATGACTGAACAACAACAAATATACACACCCACATATACACAAATATAATATATACATAAATAAAAATACATAAATGTGTATATGTGTAAAATCTTCTCAAATACTCACCTATTGTTGGAGTCCGACAGCCAACTGAAGAGGATGTGTCTGTATAATAGGAGCTTGCTTGTTTCTGACTACTGTCATCTAAGATGTTCAGGGGATCATGGATGTCATTGTATGGGGGCAATGAGCGAATGCTGCTCACGCTGCTGATAACAGACACATGCTGATCAACCATTGATCCAAGCCTATGAGATTCTGTGTAGTTTACATTGCTTCCATAATATCCTATTAACAGAAAAGGGTGACAGTTTGACAATGGATTAATTTGCTCCCAGGTTCATTTAGTCCTGAATGAAGATGGAGTGTATGGGGAATCATCAAATATTGTAGAAAACTCATTCATCATACAAATAAAGATTCCTAATTTTTTTAACATTGCTATTGCTATTTAGCTTCACTATAGGTTTAGTCTTTGGTCTCTCCATTCTCAGGAGCCATGGTAATGTGGAAACAGAAGGTGTGCTGGCTTGAGGTAAGAGAGCCTATGTTCAAATCCTGCCTCTGACACTTATTATTTGTATGATCTTGGTCACATCATTTAAACTTCCTGTACTCCTTGGCCAAATCATAGCTTTACTGTGCTTCAGTTTCTGCAATGGTAAAAGGAGAGTAGAGAAACTAGATTGGCCTCTGATAGCACCCATTAAGTAAAGAGGATTCTTGGGTGTATGAAGAAAGAAGGCTTAGGCTCATTACTTTAGATACTCTAGAGAGAGTATCTATTTAATACACAGATGTGCCCTTGGATAACATTAACAGCAGCAAGATTTATGTATTGAGAAATTAAGAATTTCATAAAGCAATATCAAAATGAAGTTCGCTAGATTACAAGCCCCATAAGAGCTAACATCCTCTCTCAATTATCTACAAATGCCCTGAAACATCTAGCCTAGTGATTGTACACAATTAAGTTCAGTGTTTGTTGAATGAGTAGATAAAAGAAAGGTTTTATTATGTGTCAGAAATAGAGACAAGTGACACAAGATGTTATAAAGTCAACGTCATTGGAGGGTGAATTAGAACCATTCCAAGAAATGGCAATAAATATTACCACAAAAAATACCATTGGCTTTTCAAAGGTACCATATTATTTATCATAAATTAGGTATTAAGTAGAAGAGTAGGGAAGGGTAGCATAATCTTGGGAGATGGGATGGTTTATGGATGGGACACGACATTGAAAATTAGGGAACTCTCCAATGGTTTATTTCATATCCCTAGGCAAACCATTTGATTGTAATAATTTTCTAAGCTAAAAATTAGGGATTAATATCTATCCCCAACTATTTCCAAAGAATAGCATTACAACTATTAAACATTATGCAATTACTTTAAGTGGCATACCATTTTTCAGTGAATAGCAGTGGATAAACTGCTTCTTGGTTCCTATTTCTGGTTTGATCCCCTGATCATGGTTTTAACATGACTTTTTTTTTCTTTGATTAGATAAGTGATACTTATAAAACTAACAAGGTCAACCAACCAAAGCACTTAGAATGGATCTTTATGGGTGACAAAGAAAGAGACAAACTAAATTAACTGCCACCAGAAATTTGCATGACTCAGCAAAGGCAGAGCTATGTTCAATCATTCTGGTTACACAAGCACAAATGTGTGCTTCACCTCACTCAGAGCATGAAACCAGCATAAGAAAATAAAGGAAGGTTCTTTAAAATTCCCCAATACCGTTAGGTGCATTAGGAGGATATGATGATCCTTGGCAGCCATTAGCCCCTGTATTACTCAGGAAATTGAAACTTCCATTATTTAGAAACTGCATACTGTGTGCATCCTGCATGGTTGAGGATGGTCCATAGTTTGAAGATGATCTGTCATTGTATGGAGACACAGCACAGCTGTTACTGAAGTAGTCTCGAGAAAGCTGTTGTTCACTCAAGGCCATAAACCGACTGTGTTCAGCCCTATGATGGTAGATTCCTGCGGGTGGGTGGGTCTGGGTTCGAAACATGGTTTGGTAGCTGGGACTGGTGCCATAATAGTTCTGGTTTGTTTGTGAGAGAGTCTGGTATAGGGGCTCTGAGTATGATGAGCAGTGGGACTGAGCAGATAACACCTGACCAACACTAGGCGGTCTCCCAGCCATTGGCCCCTGGTTGATGACACTTCCTCTGCTGACCATGACTGGAGAAATGGGTGGTGTCACCAGGTGACCAGTACTCTGAGACAGCTCTACTGGACCTGGAAGAAGTCAAAATTATAGGAACTTTAGTATGAGGTTCTATGTGGAGGACTTACTAAAGTAGATAGGTCTATGTCCTTAGAACTGAGGAAATTCAATGCATCAGAGTTAAGAAATGAATAGCCAACAGTAATATTTCATAAATCCTACATTTATCAAGGAAATCTGAATGCACAGACATGAAGAATGACAAAGAAGTATTGCCTTAAGATCAAACAGAAGTGTGGGGCAGCTAGGTGGTGCAGTGAATAGAGCACCGGCCCTGAAGTCAGGAGGACTTGAGTTAAAATCCGACATCAGACACTTGACACTTAACTAGCTGTGTGACTTTGGGCAAGTCACTTAGCCCCAATTGCTTTGCCTTCCCTCCAAAAAAAAAAAAGAAGTGGAACTTGAAGGGTACATTGTTAACCAAGTAAGAGAAGCAGAATAATTTCTTTCAATCTTTCATCCACACCTTTAGTTACAACTGACTTAAATATTGTGGCTAAAACCTTATATAAAAAGTAACATTATTTCATAAGCTCTATTCACATTTGAAATTAATATATAGTATATATTGAGTACAATTGAAATGGGCTTGAGAAGATGACATGATTTTTTTTTGGAGGAAAGAAGGCAAGGCAATTGGGGTTGTGACTTGCCCAAGGTCACACAGTTAATTGTCAAGGATCTGAGGTCACATTTGAACTCAAGTCCTCCTGACTCCAGGGCCAGTGCTGTTTTCACTGCACCACCTAGCTTCCCCTGATAATATGATTTTATAGGGTGTTTTATACAGTTTAACCAGAAAGAAAGCAGTACATGACTTCATGCATTGTATATTCCAGCCAAATTGGACTGTTACCTCTTCCTAAAAAAGCTATACTTGTATCTCTTGATTCCATGCCTTCACATAGGCTGCCCCCCATGCATTTCTTTCTCATCTCCAACTCTCTGTGTCCCCTCCTTTCTTTCCTCTCTCTCTGTCACTTCTACCATGAAGCTTTCTCTTCCAATTCATTCTATAGTAATGATGAAATCTCATGACATCAAAGACTGCATTGAAAGAGACAGGCCAGGACTAGGAAGGTGATAATCCTTCAATGTTTTGCACTGGTCAGGCTTCATCTCAAATAATGCATTCAGTTCTGAAGACTACATTTTCGGATTGATAAACCGAAGACAGTCCAGAGAAGGGCACACAAGATAGTGAAGGCCCTCAATATCATGTCATATTAAGATCAGCTGAAGGACCTAAGAATGTTTGGTCTAGAGAGAAAACTTCAGGGTGAAGATATTATAGCCATCTTCAGTTACTTCAGAGGAGGCCATGATGAAGAGGGAATAGACTTTTTCTTCATGGCCCTAGGAGGACATGAAAAATATGATTTGAGCTTGATATTAGGAAGTACTTCCTAGTCATTGAAGATGTCCAAAGGTGAAATGGGTTGCCTTGGGAAGCAATGAATTTCTCCTTAATGAAGTTCTTTTTTGTTTTTGCTTTTTGGAGGAGTAAGGTAGGGCAATTGGGGTCAAGTGACTTTCCCAAGGTCACACAGATAGTTTTTTTGTGTTAAGTGTCTGAGGCCACATTTGAACTCAGGTCCTCCTGATTCCAGGGCCAGTGCTCTATTCACTGTTCCACCTAGCCGCCCCGATGAAGTTCTTCAAACACAGATTGGATAAGCATTTCTTGGGTATATTGTAGAGGAGATTGTAGTTTGGAGAGGGTTTAGATAGCCTCTGAGGTGCTTCCAATTCTGTGATTCTCTGATACTGATTACTAAGCAGGCTAATGGTCCTGCCCATTCAACTGGCACAGCAATTGTAACCTTGGAATCTAGACTTTGTGGATTCATAAGTCTGAAATCTCTGATACCTCCAAAAAAAATGAGAGGAAGGAACATTTCTTCAAAATCTCGAATTGAATCATCTAGCTTTCAGGTACTTTCCTATTCTTTGATTTAATATCATATGAATGATTGAAGTTTGGCAAAAGTCATTCAGAATGGGAGTACTTAGATTTCCATGATTCTACTACTAGTACTATTTAATACTAATGATATCCATGTGGCCATTACATACGAAGAGTCACAACAGAATGTTTGCCTAGCATTTACAATACAGGCAGTACAGTGTTAATGGAAAGAGCATGGTCTTAAGAACCTAATTCTAAATCTGCTATTAACTAGTTTATTACCTTGAGCAAGTCATTGAACTTTCTGACTCTCAGTTTCCTCATCTAAAAAATGGGAAACATAAACAATCCTTTTCTTCCTCAAAGGGATTATAGTACTCAAAGGAGTTGACATATGTGAAAATATATCAAAGAAAAGTACTTTTAAAAAGTGTATCAGGGCAGCTAGGTGGTGCAGTGAATAGAGCACTGGCCCTGAAGTTAGGAGGACCTGAGTTCAAATTTGGCCTCAGATACTTAACTAGTTATGTGACCTTGGACAAGTCACTTAACCCCAATTCCCTTGCCTTCCCCCCCCCACAAAAAAAAGTATATCAATGTAAGACCCCATTATTATTGTCATTATCTGTTAATCAGCTCTAGCCACTAACCATTTTAGCAAGCAAGGGAGCCTAGGCCAGCAAAAAGAACAAACAAAACAAAACCCTAGTTTGGAGAAATAATTTTATTGAGAAGAATCGTATCATGTTGCTAGAGTCAATTAAGGCAGAAATTTAATGTTTGTAGGCATTGTAATAACAACTAAATCATTGAGTCTGCCTCCCCCCATCCCCATCTCTGCTATGCTTGAGTTATATAGATGAAAGCTTAGTCTCTTCATCCATACAATAAAGATTAAAAGCCTATTTGTAGTATGTGATGATTATATAAGTTATTAATAACATTTATGTCATTATATAAATAATAGTCATTATAATGAGCATTAAGGGCAATTGTTATCATTCAATAGAAATGTTTATTGGGTTCCAAATGGATTAGGCTACATCTTTTCTCTTATTGGAGTAGAACAGTTTGAGGAAAGAGAATGGGAAGGGAGATAAAATCACTTGTTGAAGTATAGTGAGATATTGCTCTTGGTTATTTTAAACTGTACCTGTAAGTTGCATATTCTCCGTATCCCCAGGAGAGAAAGGATGTAAAGCAGAAGGCAAGATACTGGGCTGGTTGGAGGGCAGAGAAATGTAATTTCCCTCAGCAAGGCATTCATTCTTCACTGAAGCATCACTAGGAACAGTGCCCCCTTTATTCCGGTTAGCCAGAAAGCAAGAGCTTGGTGATGCAGTAAAGGCAGCTTTGCTTGCATCTGGGAAGATTATGACAAGAAAGTCCCATTCACTTACTTAGACAGTATATGATGTCAGGTCAAAGAGTAGGAAAGTACCTGAAAGTTAGATCATTTAGTTCAAGGTTTTGAAAAAATGTCCAATAAAAATCAGGGTTAATTGGTCCTTCCTTCTTCCACTTTTTGGGGGGAAGGAGCAGGAGTTTCAGGCTTATGAATTCATCACTGCAGGGAATTTCCAATGTAAGGACTCCCCACAACAATGAAAATTAGCAACAATTGCTTAGGGACACTAAACAGTTGAGTGATTTGCTAATGGTCACACATCTAAGTAATTGTCAGAGGCAAGCCTTGAGCCCAAGTCTTACTGACTTTGAGGCTAGCTCTCAGCTACAGCACTCTGTATTTCTTCCTTCCCATGGCTACCACTTAAGTCACTGATTCTGGAGCTATAGGTAACGTGAAACATATGTCATTCTTAAGGGAAGTGATTTCTCACTCTTCTAAGCATTGATTTAATTCAGGTCAACAAATATAGATAAAGCCTCCACGATGTTCCACCCCCATCCATGTGGTATTTATTACTTAAATATAAAATGTAAAACTTAGCAGATCTACATATGATGTGCTGAACTCACATGATGGTTAATGCACATTCTATTGATAAAGTTTTCTGTATCTTATCTCCCCTACTAGAGTACAAGGAAATTGAGGGTTCAATTTGTCATTCAGTCATTTAAATCATGTCTGACTCTTTGTGACACCATTTTGGGGTTTTCTTGGCAAAGATACTGGAGTGATTTGCAATTTCCTTCTCCAGCTCATTTTACAGATGAGGAACTGAGGCAAACAGGATTAAGTGACTTGCCCAGGGTCACACAGTAAGTGTCTGATCCTGGATTTGAACTCATGAACAAGAGTCTGCCTGATTCCATGCCCAGTACTCAATCTGCTACACCATCTAGCTGCCTCTGGGGGTTCAAACCATATCTTATATTGCTTTGTTCCCTTCTCTTGTCCTTCCTGCCCCAATCACCCATCTCTAAACAAAATGCCTTGCACATAGGCACACAAGTATTTCTTGAATTAACCAATCAATCAACTAGTATTTGGTCAAAGAATTATAGATTTTTATTTGGAAGAAACTGTAGATGTCATCTAGTCTAAACACTCAGTTTTTGCAGATCAGGAAACAGCTGCAGGAGAGGTTAAGGTCATATAGGTAATTAGTAATAGAATCCAGGATTTGAACACAGATCCTTTAACTATAAAAACCCACATCCCCTCACTCCTGCCCCATACCGCTATGTTTGCCTGAACGCAAACAGTTTTATACGGTAGCAAAGAGGCATTCTGAGGTACTTTCAAGATTCTGCTCCTCAAGCCCACTTAGTTTATTCACTTTAAAAATATAAAATGTAGGATTAGATGAAGCCAAAATGCAAACTGCATGCATTTCTCAAGTTACCTGAATTCTTCATATACTTTTCCAATAAATTCTGCAGCTCTTGCTCTTTGTCATTGTTAAACTGGGTCTCCATAGCTAGTAGAATATATTCATCCAAAAGCATTCGGATCAAATGAAAAGAGCCTGGTGTGAAGAAGAGGGTGGGAATGGGAGGAGGAAGGGAAGAATAAAATGAAGTGAGAAAGAGAGAAATGAGTGTAGGAAGCAAAGTTATCTCCATGACCATCTTTCAACACTTTACAAGGAGCAAGTGAAATAAACAAATAATCGTTGGACTTTAAATGACCTGCCAAGACCAACATGCCTAACCTGAAACTCTAATCTTTCTTTGTCCTGGCCCACCTAGTTCAGTGTGTTTACTGTCCCTCAAGCTCTTTGGGCCCTAATTACATCAAAGTGAAATACCGATGAAAGTGAGACATGCTTTATACTTGAAGAGGTACACACTGGGGTGAGATAAGTTTTAAGGGAGGGAGAATGGGGCCAGTTCTGTGCCATTCCTGTTTACTTTATGCCAAATAATTAGACAGTTGTCAACATAATTGCAAAGAAAAATATCAAGAGAAGATTTCTTTCCAGTTTAAAACTTTACCTTTCATTTTTCAAAACATATGGATATATTTCACAGGAAAAAATATACTGGAAAATCTTTGACTTATACATCAATTACCTAACAATGAGGGGTTTTTTTTTTCATATTAAAGAATGCTAAGCATCAGTGCAGTGGATTAAAAGAAATCACTACAAATGAAATAGGAGCATGATATTCTAAACAATAAATGTCATATACCTAATTAATCTCTGTTTATATAAGTTCTCTAGTCTTTTTAGAAATTTAATGGAGATGAAACTGGCCTTTTCCTTGCTCACGATGAACCATTAAAATTTTTTTTGAAATATTTTCTTAGATTATCTTAGATGTTGTGTTTCAATTCAATTATATTCATAAGCATTTATTACATGCCTCCTGTGTGACAGGAACCATTCTAGGTACCAGGGATAAAAGAAAGAAAAACCTAAAGTAATATCTGCCTTCAAGGAGCTTATAAGGATTTCAAAAATGAATTTTAAAAATCTTGTAAAAGATATTAAGGGCAGAGAAGTTGAATGATGCTGGCTAGAGAAGCAGTCTTAGAGTCAGGGAGACATAGGTTCAAGGCCCATCCCTGCCATATACTGTCTGTGTGCTGGTAAACAAGTCATGACCTCTCAGTGCCCTATACAGCTCTCTAACCCTGTAAGTTATAGGCTAGTCTTCATTTCACTGAAATTATATCAAGAAGAAAAATAAACAGAAGCACTTGATTTTGGACAGGCATAACTTCAAGACATAGTTTTCAGGTATCCTTATATACCCAAGTAATGTAGGTATCAAAAGATGTTTTAATATCTAATCAGAGACATCTGGAAATGTGTCCGACTCCTTCCCCAGGGAGCTCTCCAAAGACTGAGTCTTCAAGTCTTGTCCCACATTTCATAAAGTGCATTATTTTCCCACATGGGTTGGACTAGAAGGCTACTGATGTCCCCACCATATCTGACATTCTAGCACTCTCTTATTCCTGCAGAGCAGCATTTTGGATGTGCAATCAAAAGTGGGTGGCCCCCACACACTACAATTTACAATGACATGGAAAATCTGTAGTCTCTCTTCCTTTTTCTTTCAGATAAAAAAAATTCAAATCCTGAATGGATGCAACATTACATTTCCATACAGCACAGATGGTGCAAAAAAAGGGGGGGGGGAGCTGAGGATCAGGTGTTTATGAGTGATCGTTGTGGCTGTTGGACTAAGCAGACAACACATTTCAAAGGAGTTTCACAAAACAGAGAGGATACCAAAGCTGGAGGCGTTGTTCAAGGTCAGATTGTGCATGACTCGAGCACCAAAGAAGCTCCATTTCAATAGGAAATCTTGAGCCCTCTTCTTTAAGGATCTGCCATTTTGCTTGCTGGTCTAAAATTAAAGGAACAACCCAAAACTTTTAGTCCTGCTCCTTTCTCATTTTTATGCCCCGATAGACAAGATAAAGACACTGACATATTAGTTTAGACTGGACCTGTGATTCAATTGGTGTAGGCAACTCAGTGAGGAAACTCCCTTTACCAATGCAGAGTAGCACCTGCTCTGAAATTTAAGTCTTAGAGTATTATCTGGGGAACTAAGAGGTTAAGTGATCTTATTAGGGTTAAATAGTCAGAAATGTGTTCAGAGGGTACATGGGGCAGCTAGGTGAAACAGTGAGTAGAGCATAAAGCTTGGAGTCAGAAAGACCTCAGTTTAAATCCAGCCTTAGACACTTGCTAGTTCTGTGACACTAGGCAAGTCAGTTCACATATTTGCCTCGGTTTCCTCATCTGTAAAATGGGAGCACCTTCCTCCCAGTGTAGTTGTAAGGATTAAAGGAGACAATAATCACAAAGTGCTTACTTAGCCCAGTGCCTGGCACATAGTAAGTGCTATATAAAGTTAACTATTATAATTATTATTATTAATTATTATTTAGTGGTGGAACTTGACCTCTGGTCTTCCTAACTCCATCTATTTACTATGCCACACTGGTTCTTGATGTACTAATTACTGCATCAAATTAAAGGATATTTTTCTCTATTGGGTTTTAGCCTTCATTTATATAGCCTTTATTATAATTTTAGGGTAACAGACCTTTTATCCCATGGTTGTATTATATAATAAAATTAGAAGTTGTCACTTGCTCAATTGAAACAGTCTACAAAATTATGTTATCTCTGAGTTTTCCTGTGACAGCACTTTAAAAGCGAACAGACGGCAAAGTGCAGGGGAAGGGTTACATGTCCCATGAATGATTAACTTGCACTCATCTGATCCTGAATGATACCAGCAAGTCCCCACACCATAACTCGGACTAGTAAGCAATTTCTACACTCTAATTGTCTGGTTTCATTGATGAATGACTTGAAGGTTAACTGAAAGAACCAAAGAAATCACAAATCATTGCAGAATATCGAATGCTCTTAGAATTGAGAACTCCAAATGCTTAAAATGACACTTTTTGATTCAATCATTCTTTCTTATTTCTTTTTTTTTAATCCGTACTGCATTTAAGTTTCTACATTTCATGCCCACATTCTGTGATCCATCCTTTCCTAAGCATGTTACCTGGCCACAGCACCAATGATTACTATAAGGAGTATATTGAATGCTCCAGCACTTGACAAATCAAAGAATAAGGTTTTTATTCTTCCCTGTAATTCTCGTTTATTTTCTTGGAGTATATGTCTAGCAATGGTGTTTCTAGTAAAAAAAGATATGAGCATTTTAGTAACTTTTTAGTTTCTTAAGCTTAATTCCAAATTGTTTTTCAATGATTGGACCTACTTATTAGATTTATGGATCTACCAAAAGAATACTAAAAAGTGACTATCTTTCCACAGCCTGTCCAGCATTGACTATTTACAGTAATTGCCATCTTTGCCAGTGTGTTGGATGAGAAAAAAAATCTTAAGGTCATTTTGATTTGCATTACTCTTTTTAATGTAATTTGAAATAAATTTTCATTTTATTATTAACAGCTTAAAATCCTTGATTCTTATATCTACATACACAGTTCCCCTTTGGTTTGATAGAGTT
>NW_027187391.1:33596140-33627205 GCF_028583685.1 Petaurus breviceps papuanus
AACTAATAAAACAAAGTCTTTATTATCATGAATCTGACAAAGTCATAGAATCGGTACCTTAATAACCCTTTGCTCTACCACAGTATCCAGCCACTCAATAAATGATTCCACAGTGGCATTCTTCTTTAGCAAATCCTTCAGTTCTTGGAACACTGTAATAGAGTCATCTACCATGTAAAAAGGAGAACAAAAGGTTGCACTCTACTCAGAACACAGGTCCACTCACCAAGAACCACTGACAATTTTGCAGCATATAAAAGAAAAGATAACATTAAAACAGAAAAAAAATGCATCCTGAGTTCAGAGCTATCCCAGAGCTCTCATCTTTGCCCCCATCTCCCTGTTCCCTACATGCTAGTGTGGCCATTTTCACTTTGTATGTTCTCACATGGAGCCTGTGGAAGGAAGCTTGTTTTTCAGGAACGCCCACACCTTGTAACTTTGTGATTGGGCAGTGGTTCAAGAAGCTTGTGACATTCTCTGACCCAGAAAAAGGCTATATAAACCCTGATGTGACGTTTTGCTTTGGGGCTTACTTTGGGAAGAGTTGTGTGATTTGACTAGATGAGACTCTGGGCAGCCGTTGAGCCCCCTGGCTTTGAAAACCGAGATGTTGGTGCTTCCCTCTCTGATAACTGACTAGGTATGGATATAATGGTCAGAGAGTTGGAAGCCCTGTCTGCTGAATTGTGTTATTTTCTGTTGTAACTTTTGTTTGTATTCTCTGAAGTTCAGGGTGCTGGCTCCTTCCCCTGAACTAGGTAAATGATGTATGTTTGATTAAAGTAAGATTGTTAACCCATTTTGAGTTGCTTTCCTTTAGAAAAGCAGATCTAGAAACCTGTGCTAGCAGCCATCCTGGGTATGCTAGGGTACTTGTTGCTATATCACTCAACCCAAGATCTTTATAATTCCTTAAATCTTGAATAACTTTCCTTGATTTCTTTTTTCATCAAGTCTTCCTGCCTCAGTTTCCTCATCTATAAAATGAAGATTAAAATAGTGCCTACTTCCTAGCACAGTGGGATAAAATGAGATAATATTGGTAAAGTAAACCCTAAAATGATATAAAAATTTTAGCTATTATTATAAATGCTTCTAAAAGTATCTTCTGAAGAAATTATTTGTGTCTTATGTCTCTAAATTTCCTTATCTTTTAAACTGGATTCCTATCTCATTGCAGAGGTCTAAAATCCTTAAACAACTAATTTTTATATAGTATTTCATGACTGACAATGAGCTTTCCTCCCAACAACCCCAAAGAAGTAGGAAATGCCAGTGTTCTTATCCTCATTTTACAGATGAAGAAATTGAGGTTTAGGTCAAGGTCACAGAGATACTGGACTGGTCTTAAGCCCATATCTCTTGACTAGAAAGTCAGCTTTCTTTCCACTTCACAAATTAAATTTTTTCTAAGATTATGTAAAAGCAAATTCCAATTATTTTAACGAACTAAAATTGTTTAGGGTTGCAAGACATTTCTTTGCCTATGTTCATTTCTAAGTTTAGATTAGATCTCAGGAGTGCTATTAATGTTATTTTTTCAGATTTATTGAGGTTTTAGTCAAAATATACATTTAGAGTTAACTCCCCAGCTGAGCATTTAGTTTTTGTGGTGAATTAACTGTTAGTATAATATAGTTCTGAGATGAAAAAAAACAGTAGAGTTCAGCAGTTGACAGGTTTTAGCTACTGTGTTATGATTAAACTAGAATGGTGTTAGGGGGAAGTGAACTAAACCTTGAGTGAAAAAGAATTAGACTTGGTATTTCACCCTTCTGGCCCTCAGTTTCCTGATCCATAAAATGGGGATAATAACACATACAAGACTTACCTCATAAGATTGTAGTGGGAAGACTACTTTGTATACATTAAAGTGCTATGTAAATGTGAATTAAATTAGTATGAAATACAGTAGAGGTTCTCATTATGACCTAATGAAAAGTAAAGACTTTTCATTTATGCTTTGTGTCATAAGCTCACAAATGTGCCCAACGCTCCTTGAAAAGCATGTTAGATGACTTGATAGAAAGCCTACTCCAATAAGTTCCCTATTTTATTGTTCATTGAAGCTATTAGTTTCTGATAGTAACAAATGGCTATGGTTATAGAGGCCCTTGGAAACCACATGTGACTAATCGGTTTGTTTGCTCTAATTGTCATTGCCAAGCACAACATAGACTCCCCTTTAAGTGATAGGGATGTGGGAGCAGCAGCATCCTAGTTTGTAGACAATTCTTCAAGAAATTACTATTCATTAATTGATTTAATCAATACACTTCTACACTTAGTTAACTTCCTTATTATTCTATCAAGTTCAATATCCACACTGTGATTTGATATACTCTCAGTTTAAAGATTCTCATAATATATTATTGATGAGGAAAACAGTCCCAACTCTTTCCCTCTCCTTAAATCACTGATAATTTCTTAAGTGCTTTATTTTACTAAATTAAAGTTTTAATTGGGACCTGAGTCAGCAAGTGTAAATTGCACCTAGCCAATTTCTGATAGGATAATCTTCTCCTAAAAGCATTTCTTGCTTACAGAATTATTCCCACCACCTAATCACAATCAGCTAATACACAAGAAGTAGTATAATAACTTTTGAACTCAGAATATAACATTGAGGAGGCAGATAACTCAAACCAATGTTAAAAATTTCTACCTGGAAAAGTCTCTTTCATTAAAGTTCGAGACATAGATAAAATATCTCTTCAGAATTTTGCTATATTGTACAAATAAGACAGACTCAGAAAGTAGGTTCTCACATCATAACATGTATTCTAAACTTAGAACCCAAAATACAGACTTCAGATGAAAGACTTTGTTAAAATATTGGAATACCCAAAATCATTAGCACAGATCAGTTAAGCTAAATTCCCCTTAAGTATTAAAACACTATTTTTTAGAACATTGTGAAATGGAGAAATAACTAAATACAGAAAAATAGAAAAACTCAGAAGTTGGTGCAGGAATAAGGAATATCTGCTGTTTTTTCAAATTGTCATTATAGCAGAAACTTCTTTTAATCTATGTGTTCTGAATAATTGAAGTTAGAATTCAAGTATCTGGGGTTTACAAGCATAGAAAAAAGCATCTCTTATTATAGAAGATTAGCCCCCACAGATTAACAAATTCAATAGGCCTTTTAAATAGTAAAGTAACTTCGTCAAATAGAAGAGAACTATTATTGAGACCTAATAAACTCAATGTAACCTCAATAGTTTACTCATTCTAAGCTAAAAATGAAGTTACTTAGCTTTTTCCTTCCCTAAATGCCAACTCCTTTATATTTTGTAAAGGCCCAAATCAATACTATGGGGGGAAGAGATCTCAAAACAGTTTCACACATTTATACATTTATATATACAGAAATACATATTTCATATATACATACATGCAAATATATGCCTCCATTAATCTCCTCAAATTCATAGAATAATTAGAACTAGAATTTGGTTTTCTAAATTATATCATTTTAATGTAACTTTGTACAGAATAAATTGGGCCTGGGTTACCTTCAGACCTCACTCTGGGTTGGGCTATCATCAGTTTTCTCTAGGTTGGGCTACCCTCAGACTTCAATCTGCTATCTCTCTAATGGTCTACAAAAGAATGTGAACTTTTTGCACTTTTAAAGGTAGAAGACAGAAGTAATAATTTGAAAATTCCTAGTTACTTCATCATGTGGAACCTACCCAGTCCATGATTTGCTATCAGACCAAAATTGGTCAAAAGTTTGTTAGTTTGTTTTAACTTAAATAACATAGCAAAAAAAAAAAAAAAGTAGACTTACATTCAGTGTAGACTTCAGATTCGGGATCGGTGCTTCCAGAAACAGTGAGAAATGCCTGAGAGCCAATGCTATTCAAATCAACCTTTTCAATGTCAGACACCATAGAGTTCACAACATGCTGGTCAAAAAGGGCTGGTCTGGCAATCTACATTGGTGAAAAGACAAGACATGAAGGGGTACATCATTTCAATTCTTCCAGAAAGAAAAGAAAACCTTTATAACTACTAGAGGAAAAAAACATCACATACATACATACATACATATATATATATATATATACATATAATTCCTCTAATTTTAAGACTAAAATAAAAAGCTTATAGAATTAAAGCTAGGAAGGAGTTTAGAGGTGCTTAATAAATACTAATTGGATGACTGGTTGACTAATCTTTGGTTTCTTTTGCAAGCATAAGTATTCTGTTGTATGAGTTTTAGATGTTTTTAAAGATTATTCTGAGGAGTTCATAGGCTTCAATAGATTTACAGAGATCCAGGACACACACACAAAAAAGGGCAAGAACTCCAGA
Source organism: Petaurus breviceps papuanus (assembly GCF_028583685.1). Classification (NCBI taxonomy): domain Eukaryota; kingdom Metazoa; phylum Chordata; class Mammalia; order Diprotodontia; family Petauridae; genus Petaurus; species Petaurus breviceps. Next base: position 33,600,467 of record NW_027187391.1, read on the forward strand.
TCAAGTCCACTCCTTCATTTTACAGATTATTATTAATAATAATCCATCATATGTTTTAATAATTAATTCCATTATAATATTAATAATTATCTATAATAATTATTATAATAGCATTTATACTGGGAAACTTTTGAGAAACCCTATATAAAGCTTTAAGGGCTACAGAGCACCTTAAATATTAACTCATTTGATCTTGAAAGCAACCCTATGAGACAAGTGCTATTATTATCTCCATTTTCCAGTTGAATAAACTGGGGGTAAAAAGTTAAATGACTTGCTCAGGGTCACAAAACTATCTAGTAAATACCTGAGGCAGTATTTGAACTCCAAGCCCAGAACTCTACTGTGCCACCAAGTTTAATACTATGTACTCTGTCACCTAATTAATGAGGCCCCTATAGGTTATTACTTTTCCAAAGCCACGCAAGTATTAAAGGTTGAACTTTAACTCAGATTCTGTGACTTCAGAGCCAGTGGACATGGCGCTGACTCTATAGCAGAGGGTCTAGTTTCCAATCCTGCATCTGATACTTATTACCTGAATGATCTTAAGCACTTAAATCTCTGTTGGTCTCAGTTTCCTCATCTATAACATTTTTGTGTATCATGGACCCCTTTACATGGTATAGGAAAGGCTATAGATCCCTTCTCAAAGTAATGCTTTAAATACCTAAAATACAATATATAGGCTTACAAACAAAACAAAAGGTTAGTCAATCAATCAATAAACATTTATTAATTTATTAGTGTGCCAGGCACTGGGATAATCACTAGGGATACAAAGGAAGGCAAAATCGCCACTCTTGAGGAACTCGCAGCATAGTGTGGGACACAACATGAAAACAGCTATGTACAAACAAGATATGTACAGCAGAAATTGGAGGAAAGTAACCGTGGGAAAAGAGTAACATTAAAAGAGATCAGGAAAGGCTTCTCATGGGTGGGAATTTAGCTGGCACTTAAAAGAAACCAGAGAAACCAGGAGGCAGAGATGAGAAAGAGAATTCCAAGCCTGGAGTGTGGGTGGTCAGTGAAAATACATGAAGTAGAGTGATAGATTGTGCTGGAACAGCTAAGAGGCCAGTGCCACTGGATTGCAGAATACAAAAGAGAAAAGGGATGGGAAATTGAGGTATGAGGTATGAAAAAACTGGAAAGGTAAAAGGATACCAGTTGGTAAAGGGTTTTGAAGCCAGAGGATTTTATATTTGATCCTGAAGTTGATAGGGAGTCTTTGGACTTTACTGGCTAAGTAATTTTTTCCCTTTCAACTTCAGAGACTCCCTAAAGTCAATCCACAAACCCCTTAGATGGCCTTTGACTTTCTTTCCAGTCCTGTATCTAAAATCCAATGAAGAATCCTATAAGGCAAATGAATGATGGGTTGTTGTTGTGTGTGTGTGTATGTGTTTTTCCACAGAAGTTAGCTATTCCTACCTCTACTCCTAGTGTTTGCTGATTCAGATAGATTAGGGAGGAAGGGAGGAAACAAACATTTATTAAGTTTCCTTTCAGGAACTCTGAATTCAGGCACTCTGCTGAGCATTTTACCTATATTCTCTCATTTGATCCTCACAACAACCAGTGGAGTTAAGTGCTATTTTATCCCATTTTGCAGAGGAGGAGACTGAGGCAAAGAGGTTAAGTGATTGGGGAAGGGGTGGGCCGAGGGTTATACAGCTAGACTCAGTTCTTCCTGATTCCAGGCCCAGAGTCATATCCACTTCACCACCTAGCTGCCTGGTCTTGTGAAACATTTCATGAGCTTCTAGTCTTAGAGAATGAGGTCTCTCATTTACCAGATCAAAAGAAGGACTAGAAATCTCACCTCTGTTCTATGATAACCCACAAAAAAAATGGTTCTTCCAAAGATTAAAACACTGAGCACTTCTCAGAAGAGGATAATTGTGTGAAAAAAATATACTTTTAAAAGATGTACATGTGGTAGTTTTCTTATTTAGATGAAACTACTGGTTTCTTTCCTTCCCAATGGGGAGTGACACATTTAAAAGAGAATTGAAAGATTTTTACAGTTGGCAACTTGATAAGCAGTGGATATGTGGCTTTTGCAACAACAAATCTCACCATCAAGACCACACCAACATCGTTTTGGCCACATAAACTGAAGTGTCCAAAAAAAAGGATTTCATCCCTTAATTACACTGTAATTAATAGTTTTTTTTTCTTTTGAATGCAGCAATAGCCAAGAAATTTGTCTAGTCACCCCCAGACTTACCTGAGCAAGATGTAAGAAGGATGTTTGTCGTTTTAGGGAAGATACAAATCTCCGTACGATGGGTAGTTTCTTATCAGTTAGGGCTTCTGGCAGGTTTTCCAAGGATGAAACAACCCACTGTTCCCAATTTTTAGCAAAATTTCTTATGTCTGCTAATAAACTACAAAGAAATTCATATGTTAAATGCCAGGACTTCTGTGGGGAGGGAGAAGTAATTAAAAACTGAGAAGTTAAAGGAATTTGATGGGCTTAGACTTGGCTGTTTTGAAGTCCCCTTTCTCACATCTAAATTTCTAACTCCATAAAATGAGGAATATGCCTTAAAAGGTAATCAGTTCTGAAGGGTAACCTTCTGACAATAGATATGTAAACTTTTCATTGCATTCTTCAAAGGAAGTACAACTGATTATGCAATATTATCATAAGTAATGTTATTGTTAATCACAGGCAGTTTAACATGATGGGAAAACCAACTTGGAGTCAGAAGATATATGCTGAATGGCTCATTGTTCATTAGTTATAAACATGGATAATTCACCTGTGGCCTTTGGTTTTCTCATTTGCAAAACAGGAAAAATTCTATCTTCTCCATGCATTATCTCCCAAGATTGTTGTGAAAGTCAAATGAGATCATTCAACTCATCACTCCATCTACTATATGCAAGTCATTTTGCTAGGCACTGGGGATATAAAAAAAAATAAACAATTCTTGCCCTCAATGACCTCACATTCTACTTTGGGAGGAGAAGAGTAATACAAGATACTTTGAAGGTGGCTGATATTACAATTCAGTATGACTAGAAGGATGATGATGATGGTGGAGATCTCAATGGGAAAAGAGTTGTTTCAAGGAGAGACAGTTTGGTGGGAAAGGGAAGATAATGAATTCTGTTTTGATCAATGAATCTGAAATTCAAATGGAATGTCTAGATTAAGGTGTTCACCAGGTAGCAAATGGTATCAAACTTAAAGTCAAGAGAAAGATTAAAGCTATAGATTAAGACCATAAAATAGATGGAGAGAGAGAGAGAGAGAGAGAGAGAGAGAGAGAGAGAGAGAGAGAGAGAGAGAGAATTAAACTAATTGAAGTTGATGAGTTCCCCCAAAGAAAGTACTTTGTAAATCCTTGGGTGCTAAACAATAGTAATAGTTAACACATACAGACAGACAGCACTTTGGAAAGTGCTTTACAAATATTATCTCATTTTTATCCTCACAACCACCCCGGGAGGTAGGTGAAAAAGTAAACAGTGATCTGTGTCTTAGACACAATCTACCAAATACCTCTGTATTTGCAATTTATTTGTATATTTCTAAATATTAATTTGACTGGATTGGCCACACATAAACATAGCCACTATATTGCAGAAACTTTGATCTACTGCAGAGTCCAGAGAATATGTTTAATGTATTCATACTGATCTAATTCAATGTCAGTTTGACTATACAGAAGCAATAATGAGACCAAAGGAACACTTGGTAAAAAAAAAAAAAGACTACAAGATAAATATAATTAAGTTAAATGTGATTCATAGTATCATAGATGTGAAGCAATAAAGGTCCTTAGAGACTTGACTTCATCCCCTCTCTTCACAGAGGAGGAAACTGTGGCCCAGAGAATTCATATACTCTGCCCATAACACTACAGAAAGTAGAGGAGTCAGGACTTGAACTCAGTGCCTATGACTCTAATCTAATGCTTTTTTTTTTCAGGACACCACACTGCCTCTCAATTAACTCTATTACATACTGATTGTATACTTTCTACATGTGTGCATTTGGTCCTAAATATACTAAGGCAAGTTTTAAGCTAGTTATTATTTAAAAGCAAAGGGTTTTGTCGGGGTTTTTTTGAAAATTTTGTTTTTTCCTATTGGAAAAAAAAGTTTTATAGAGGGCCTCCAACAAACAGTTGACATCAAATCATCATAATCCTATATTCTTAAAAGGCTACATTACTGTAATATTACTTCCTTACTTATACAAGTTGCTGTTGAGTCTAGGGTGATTGTTTCCAAACAAGTATATAGTGCTGCACTTCTTGATGGACTTAAGTCTTTCCTTAGGATTCTTATAGTTGGAGGGATATCAACTTTATGTTTAACAAACAAGCTTCTATTTAAGAATATTTCCCTAGGTCTTGAGAACTAAGTAGTTTTGATTTTGTCTAAAGTTACCCCATAGGTTTCAAAGACAACATTCCCTCACCTCTCTTTCTATGATACTCAAATACAAGGACTTTCAGCAGACGACATACAAATAACTAATAAAATGGTGAAAGGAAACAAAATGCATGGCAACAAATTATCACTTAATACTTAATGCTCCATCCAAATTTGTCATTCCCCAAATATTTCCTCTTCTATTTTACCTCCTTCCATCCCTACCTTGGGTCAATCATGGAATTCCTTCTCCTCTACTCCATCCCAGACCAATCTTTGGTTATTGAAATTCTACGCACCCTTCAAGGCCCAGTTCAAATACATTGAAGCTTCCTATGATTATCTGAACTGGAAATTATTTCTGTCTCATTCAGTCTCATGGTACTCATATCATATATACCTAACCCATTTAATATGTATTATATTAACCTGAACACATTTTATATGCTTTTCTGGGTTATAAGTTTGTTAAGACAGAGGTCATTATTTATCTTTACCTAACCTTTTAATATTACCTATGCAAAGTCTAGGCATTTAATAATTATTTAGTGAATAGATATTTTTTTCTGGTGTGATTCTTTAAAAACTTGATTAATTGGGGTAGCTGGGTGGCACAGTGAATAGAGCACCAGCCCTAGAGTCAGAAGGACCTGAGTTCAGATTTGGCCTCAGACACTTAACACAAAAAACTACCCGTGTGACCTTGGGTAAGTTACTTAATCCCAATTGCCCTGCCTTCCCCTCTCCAAAAAAAAGGGGCAAAAAAACTTGATTAATTGGTGGAGAAAGGAGAAAGGGAGGAGATCTGAATCTGTAATTTATTAATATAAGGATCTACCAGTAGGAAACTTCCTCAACCAAGGTAGATTGGCACCTTCTCTGCAACTTCCAATTTTAGAGAATTACTTGGGTGCACCGTGACCATGCCCAGGGTCTCAGAGCCAGTATGTGTGAAAAGCAGCATAAGGTGTTCCTGACATCAAGACCAGCTCACTCTTCACTATACATAGCACCTCTCCTTTGATGTAATATGTAGAATGAAACTTTGTACTGACAGGTTTAACATGTTTAACCTGACTTACCTACCTTTCAGGCATTTCTTGCATTGTTGCAGGAATGAGGACATCTGTCAGGACCTTAAACATAGGGGAAAATAGTCGGTTTAAATCTTTAGTGCCAATACTTCACATAAAGTCACTTAATAATTAGTAACTTCCATATTATTTTCATGTATTTATATTTTTATAATCTCTGAAATGTGTCTACATGGGAATTTAGGTGGGCATATGGGGTATACTATATAGGATTGGAGGCAAAGTAGACAGAGGAGGGAAAATTCCATATATATATATATATATATATATATATATATATATCAGGTTGGTGGTCTTGGAAGGCAGAGAGGAGAAGAATGGAGAAAAAGATTGCCATAAATGTTGGGTATAAGCCAAAAGAGCAAAAGTCCTGAAATGATGATAGCATGGAAGAAACTAGGTAGACTAAGAGAGTACATTTAGCAACAATGAAGGACAATATTTAACAGCCTACTTGAGTCAACTGAGGTTGAGAGTTCTCAGTTAACTGGGTTGGAACAAGTAAAAAGAGTTTGGAGGAAGAACAGGCTTCAAAGAAATATATAAAGAGATTCTGCTAGTTAGTGGAAACATATTTGAGAGAAGCATGGAAAAATCTGAAAGGAAAGCAATTTCAAAATAGGAATAGAGAAAATGGCCAATATATTGATTTTTCTTTTGACTCTCTTACTTGTTACAAGAAAGGACTTTTATTGGTGGAGAGAACTGGTGGCTAGTATTACAGGCACAACAAAAAGCATAAAAATAGAATCAATAAAACATTTAAAAATACACAGATGAAAGCAAAAAGAAGTTCAAAAGGAAATATAAACAGATTGCATTATTACTATGTCAAATCTGATACACTTTTAAAAAACAGATAATTGTTCACAATTTCATGTACAGCCACCACCCTAGTAAGGTCCTTATTATCCTCACGTGGGCAATTACAATAAGTCTCATTGATCTCTGGGCATCAAATCCTTCTCCATTCCATTCTACTCAGTTGTCAAATGATTTTCCTAAAGCAGTGGTGGAGAACTTGTGGCCTTCTAGGTCTTCAGCACAGCCTTTCGACTGAATAAAAGTTTTACAGAACAAATCCTTTTCTTTTTTTTTTTTTTAAAGCAATTGGGGTTAAGTAACTTGCTCAAGGTTACACAGCCAGTTATTTCTGGGTGTGGTGCTAAGTATCTGAGCCCAGATTCGATCCCCAGGTTATCCCCACACTGGGGCAGGTGCTCTTACTCGCTGAGCCACCTAGGTGCCCCTAAGCAATTGGGGTTAAGTAACTTGCTCAAGGTTACACGGCCAGGTGTTTCTGGGTGGATGTTAAGTGTCTGAGCCCAGATTCGATCCCCCAGGTCATCACGACACTGGGGCCGGTGCTCTTACTGTGCTAACCTGGCCGCCCCACAAATCCTTTTCTTAAGAGAATTTGTTCTGTGAAGCTTGGATTCAGTCACAGGGCTGCACTTGAGGACCTAGCGGGCCACATGTGGCCTTGAGGTCACAGGTTACCCACACTGTAAAGTATCAGCCTGACAATGTAACGTTCCTACTCGATCAACTCCAGATCAAATAAAAAGTTCTTGATTTTGGCATTTAACTCTTCACAACCTGGCCCTTTCCTGTCTTTATAATCACCACCATGATCATCGCCCCATCTTCTTAGTCCTCCTTTTCTTCCTCCTCCTCCTCTTCTTCCTTCTGCTCCTCCTCTAAGCTATCATTTAATTTCATGTCTTCTAATTTCAAGTCAAATGATTTATTCCACAACTGCATGCTTTCTTGTTAGCTACTGTTAATCATAAGCTGTATGCCACAGCGGAAAGAGCATGAAGACTAGAGTTTAAAAGCCAGTCCTTATGTTTACTAGTCAGTTTCCTTATCTGTCACATGGTATAATAATACCTGTACTCCCTCCCCCCACAAGAAAGTATCTAGTAAATAGATATAGAAATTTAATGTTATGAATAGATAAATATACAAAATAGAATAAATAGAAATTTAATGTTATGAATGAACCAATTCTCTAAGGCTCAGGTCATGTTTTAGCACCAGACACTGTAACTGCCTCCTTCTCCCCAGTTGGTTGCTTCCTTGAACTGTTGCCCAACCCCTGGATTCCTCATTTGGGCACTCAGGTGTGGGAGAAGAGAGATGCAGACCCATTGGCCTATAGGTCTGCTCTCAGTCCAAAGTTACAGATCTCTCAGAAGCCACTCTGAAGTTCACAGCCCTGCTAGTCTTTCAGCTGGTCCCATGCTATGACTTGAATTTGCGGACAGCCCCAGGAAACAAACATTTAAGTGTGAGCCCAAAACTCAGGCACTATAGTCCTTCCTTTCTCTATTGATGGTACCCAGGCCTTAGCTCTTCAATTAATGACTTATCCTCTACATTACAGATGATGGTACAAGACTATTCTTTTTTCCTGTTCAGCTATAACTTGAACTCGGAGGGAAGAATACTGCAGCTGCCCAATCCTCTTAGATGATGATTGTTCCATTCTCTCATTGGGGGAGGAGGGACAGAGGGACTAGACACAAGATAAAAGAATGTATATGGTTCTGCTTCTAAGTCTCTCTCCTTCCTACATATGCAGCTAAGTCACTGTAAAAACCAAGTGTATTTTACGATTTAAAATCTAATTTTACCTACCCATTTAGCCTGAAATTCTCCTGGTGACAATTCATTTTTTTAAAGAGCTGAACTTTTCTTTTTCACAGTGTAAATCTTAAACCTAAGCAAAATCTAATGATAATATTTATACAGTTTGGATGGTTATCCCCACAGTTTTATGTCCATTCACTATGGCAGAGAATGGAGTCAGTCATGGACCCAGCCTCTCATCTTGACCATCTCCTCTCCACCAGAAAAACCTCTATAAATGCTACCTCACTCAGTGTTTGTTTAGGAGAATGAGGTTTTTGTCTTTCCACAATAATCCATGGTGAATGAATCTTTTGTAGATGCCCAGGTCTTTGATTTCAGTTGGGACAACACATTAAGAGCCATTTCATTAAAAATCAGGGCCCTTGTCTATTCTACTTAATCTTTTTCTTGTTTTGAGGGGTATAGTTGGAGCCAATAGAAAATAAGATGCTCAAAAGAATTTCCATAATAACCCTAATTCCTCTTTTGTTAATATCATAAAGTGATCCAGTGAAATATCCAAATGATTTTCTTTTAAATTATTATGCTAATAATAATGATAAAAAATAGAATTTGCATCACTTAATGCTAAGTGATGGTTTAGACAGAAGGTTTTTTTTTAATGAAAATAAACCCTTTTTTGCAAAGCAATTAAAAAATAATTTTCTGGAACATCTTCAGCCTAAGGGATTTTTGTTGTTATTTTTATACTTAAATATAAAATTTATTGAAAACATTTTCCCATAAGATAGTCCAATAGGAATATGTGGTTCTTGTTGTTTTAAGTGCACATTGCATGTAGAAAGCATCAACATGTAATGAGGCTCACCTTATAAAGAATTGAGTCACAAACACAGAAAATGTCAATGATAACTGGGTTTTCAAGCAGTGGGAGAAGATGATCAGGCATTCCTTGCCAAAAATGTAGTAAGAAATGTTGGATCTGTTGGTGGGGGAAGGGGTACACATAATTAACATCTTCACTCTACATGAACACACATATAATATAATCAAGAAAATGTTGGTGATCACCCTTACCTCTTCGAAGTTTCCATTAATTGCATTATCCAGAACACACTGGCAGTGAGTTTTATACATCATAATGAGAGTGTCTACCTATTCAAAGAAGTGAAAACTTAAACAAACAATATTTTCTACTCCTTTTTAATCACAAAGGAAATCAAATAGTTCTGTCTTATCAAAAGGGATGGGGAGGGGGGCAAAAGGGGGAGAAATAGCATTAATGTGTTGGTGAAACTTCTGTGACATTTTTTCACCCAAGGCAAAACAGGAAAATTCCAAGCATATACACTTGAAAGCCTCCCTCTTCATTTCTAAATCAGTAATCTAGTAGTTTGATCCAATAAATGTTAGCTTCTTATTTCAACCATCTGATTTCATTGATGTGCATATTCCCTCCACCAACATAATTCACCATCTCTCTATAATTAGTAGATGGTCTTCAAGGATTATTGTGGCTAAAACATTCATTACCTTGTAGTTAACCTTGAAATAAAGGTCTTCAAACTGAGTGAGGCTGGTTGCAAATATAATCTATTCTTAACCCCTGAGAGCATCAATTTTCTCATCTGTAAAATAGAGTTAATAAACTTCACCAGTCATAAATTAATATCTGGTGATGGCTTTCTCAAAAAAGTTTTAGGATATAGAATACTACTTAAAAATTGATTTAAAAAATTATATAATTTGAAAGCATCTTAGAAGTGATCTAGTCTGTCCTATTCATTTTACAGATGAAGAAACAGGGTCAGGGAAATTAAAGTGATTTGGTCAAACACACACAGGTAATGAATGGTTTGATTAGGATTTGATGACAAGTTGACTCCAAATCCAGCATTCAGTTAAATTCCTTCAGAAATTATCAAAACTGTTCTTTTTTGCCAAGGTTTCAATATCTATAACTCATTTATTTAATTTCAAATTTTATAAAGATCTTGGACAATGACTGCAATTTCACAATTATAATTCACAATGCTTGCTATGACTGAGAATAGACAGTATCATTTTCAAACCATTAGACATGAGCTCAGGCAAAACTTTTTTAATTACAGTTAGTGAGAATAAGATGTAAATGGACCAGATTGGGAGGGGTAGCTGCTTTGGGCTAAGTTATTTTAGAGGTAAAAAGTAGTCAACAGCTTTTCTGTTCAATCCCTTTCACTGGAGCCATGTTCTAGCAAAAGACATCCTAGGCCTGACTCTAAAAAAGGTATGGGGTAGGGGAAGGGGGAATGCTGAAATCCTCCAATTCAGTCTCACCTAATCTCATTCTCATAAAAATAAAGCAAACAGCTGGGAATAGGGGCACAGAGAGAATGAGAATAAGAGTCAAGGTCCCCAGCTGCCTACTAGAGACAGGCAGAAGGTTGTTCATGATAATGCCAACTCTTCTGTCCACTTACAAATGGAAATTTCAGTGTTTATATGAATTTATACTAGCAGAAGATTCTCCCTCTCTTTTTAGTTCACAAGTGGAGGAACTCCTAGGAAATGGAGAGATGAGATGAAAATGCTAAAATGTATTGTTAATGTATGATATCGCTTTTCAATAATACTTGCCTCACTGAATTACTATAAAGACCAAATTGAATATATGTGTGTTTCTTGCCTTCCTTCTGTCCCTGTATACCTATATGTATGTATGTATACGGCCTGAACCTGTGATTTTATCCATTTCTGGTGTGAAAATTCCCCCCACTATGCAGGTTAGCAATTCATCCCATAATACAACCTTAAGAAGGATTATAGGGACAGTGATCCCAGACAGTGTCTGGGACAGTGAAATGTTAAGTAACTTGCCCACAGTTTGTATCTATCAGAAGCAACCCTAGTATTCCTGACTGTAAGGTCATTACTCTATCTACTACACCACCAGACTCTGCCATCAAAACATATATATGTATATATATATTAATATGGTTGCATAATGCATATTTCCACATATATGTATATATAAATATGATTTCCCACCACTTCCATATGTGGAAGAAAGACAGCTAAAAGTAAATTCCAATATGGCAAATAAATCTATTTTTCCAAGATGCTAATCTCAAAAAACAGAGTTTTCCCCCCATTGGTTTTCTAGCTTTTTTTTTGCTGCAGTTTATCCAGAGATTGGACCTCCATGTTGTTAATTTTATTAGTATCTCATAAAATCCAAAGTTGCAATGTCACTATCAGACCAGTAATATTGCAGCCTTTAGGTAACAAAATTACTCTCCAACAGTTTGCAGAATTATGAAAGATCCATTGTGTGAACAAATTAAGAGATATGAAGAACAGTAGTAAGAAAATGAAATCACAGGGAGGAAACAATTTATTAGATGATCTAAATGTAAAAAAAAATTCTAGCAATGAGTCTGATTAGGAATCAATCTGAAAGTTTTTTTCAACCTAAATTGAGGGGCAAAGGAGGATCAAAGAAGGCATAGGATAAGCTCCATGGGATAGATGGGAAAATGATAGTGTATGGTAAAGAGAAGGAAGAATTTCTCAACTCTCATTTTGCTTCTATTTACTCTGCTATGAAGAATAACCTTTGAGCTAAAAAGGTCAGAACAAAAAAATAACTAATAGAAAGTTGATACTCAACATAGTAGTGAAATACTAGGAGAGGCAGCATAGAAAGAACACTAGATTATGACTGAGAATACAGTACAAATCCCAACTCTATTCCCTTGGACAAGTCACTTCATCTCTCTTGGCCTCAGTTTCCTTACCTATAAAATGAAGGGATGACACCAGATGATCTCTAAAGTACATTCCCATTCTAAATTTATGGTCCATTGGTCCTTGATGAGTTTTTCATTAAGCCTGAATGAACTAAGACCCTTTCAGTAATCTTCGAAAAACTATGGAGACTGGAGGAGTTACTACAGCATTGGAGAAGGGCAAATATTGTCCCTATTTTCAAAAACAGGGAAAATAATGGAATCTGCAAACTACAGGCTTGTGAATTTAATTTCCTTCAAGGTAATCTCTAAGGTTACATCTAATTCTGAGATTATTTGATTTTGTGAAAATTATTTTTAGTTCTTCATAAATTTCAAAGTATAGAGTATATGTTCAACTGGAACTAACAATGATTTTTATAATGGGTATCCATCTACCTATTCATCTTTCATGCCATTTCTACCTCTATGATATCTCTCCCATCTGTCTTTTCCCTATGCAAATAGCCACCCCTTAGTTCAAGCCCTCATCATCTGTCACCTGGATTACTGCAATTCCTTCTTAATTGGTGTCCCTGCCTCAACTCTCTCACTACTCCAATCCATACTCCATACAGCTACCAAAGTGATTTTCCTTAAGTATAATTCTTTTTTTTTTTTTAAAGCAATCCGGGTTAAGTAACTTGCTCAAGGTTACACGGCCAGTTATTTCTGGGTGTGGTGCTAAGTATCTGAGCCTGGATTTGATCCCCAGGTCATCCCGACACTGGAGCCGGTGCTCTTACTTGCTGTGCTACCTGGCCACCCCCTTAAGTATAATTCTGTGTCACTTCCCTACTCAATAAATTCCAGTGGCTCTCTATTGTTTCTAGGATAAATTATAAACTCCTTTACTTGGTTTTTAAAGTCCTTTACAACCTAGCTCTAATCTATCTCTCTAGTTTTGGTATATATTACTTTCCTGATTTCTGTTGTTTTGTTCAGTCGTGTCCAACTCTTTGTGACCCCATTTGGTTTTATCTTGGCAAAGATACTGGAATAGTTTGCCACTTCTTCTCCAGCACGTTTCAGAGATGAGGAAATTAAGGCAAACAGGGTTAAGTCATTTGCCCAGGGTCACACAACTAGTAAGTGTTTGAGGTCAGATTTGAACTCAGGAAGAAGAATCTTCCTAACTTCAGGTCTGATACTCTATCCACTACACCACCTGGCTGCCCTACAGCCCAATCAAACTGACCTTCTCTCTTTTCTTCATATATTTAACACTTCATTTCTTGTTTCTGTTCATTTTCAGGAGCAATAACCCATGCCTGGAATTCCCCTCCTCCTCACCTCTGTGTCAGAGAATCCCTCAATTCCTTCAAGAATCATTCAAAAACCATCTCTGAATATTTTCCTGATGCCCTCAACTGCTAGTACCCACCCTCTCAACTAACTTGTACTTAACTATTTGTACCCTTTTTTCTGTAAATACTCATGTACAGCATGGCATAGTGGATAAGGTGCTAGCCCCAGAGCCAGAAAAACCTGAGGTTAAGTCTTACCTTTGACATTTCCTGGCTGTGTGACCCTGGGTAAGTTACTTAACCTTTCATTATTTTAGATGTCTCTCTAACACCGTAATTTACCAAAAAAAAAGGTATCAACCTTCATTGATTAAAAAAAAAGTCTTCATCAAGGAGTTCTCTATGTAAATGAAATAACAGGTCTGATACTTATCCTATGTGCTATACTAACATATGCATATGTCTCTTCTAATGAAATGCCAGGTCCTTGAGAACAGCAACTGTCTGATATTCTCCTTTATGTTTCTGGTGCCTATCTTTCAACCCTGCTTATCTCCACATAACTCTCTAAGGTCTGGAATACTTCCTAAAGTTATCTGAAATTATGTTAAGTACATTGACCTAAACACAATCCTACAACCAAATCATCTGAGTTGGTTTAATATAATTCAACAATAGCTATTCAGGTATTTTGTCAAATGTTAATGAATAATAATAATGAACCTTTATATGCACTATACAGTTTGCAAAGTGTCTTGCAAATATCATCTCACCAATTCTCACAACAAACCTGAAAATAGTGGCTATTACTATCCCGATCATTCACTTTTAGTCGAAGAGAAAAATGAAAATAAAATAAACCAAAATAAGTAGTCCAATGACACATTGCAGGGATTTAACAATCAATGGGGCAACCCCTCTGGCTACCAGCCGAATAAAAAGCCTGGTTAGGCAAATGACGTCAGTGGCCACAGAATGAGCAGTTGACTGGAGAGCTCACTGTATAAAGTATAGGTAAATAAACTATTAGTGCCCACTACATGTGGGTCTCTTCATTAAAATGTGTGTGTATATAGTGTGTGTGAATACATGCATACATATACACATATATGTATATAGCAAGTATGAAACTATTAAGGAATTTTAAAAGTGGAAATTTCCATTGAAAACATCAAATCTAACCCCCTCACTTCACAGTTCTTTAACCTTGACAAGTTGATCTAAATGGAAACTTATTTTTAAACATTTAATATCTATTTTCCCACCCCCTAGTTAGGTAACAAGACGGAGAAGGTAAATAATTAAACTAAAAGATGTTAATCAACATTAGTGATAACTTGCCCCTTCCATAAATCTGTCAATTATGTTTGAGTATGCAAATTTCTGACAGCTTTCAGCAAGTGCTATGATAAACTTTTAGGACTGAACCAGGGAATATGTATATCAGTAACTTGATAAAGAAGTGTTTCTGGAGGGGAAGATGGGAAGTGGGGGGAGTTACGGACAATGCTTGAACCTTACTCGCATCAGAATAGGTTCAAAGAAATAACATACACGCTCAGTTGGGTGCAGAAATCTATCTTACTCTATAGGGAAGTAGGAGGTGAAGGGGATAAGAGAATGGGAAGGGCTGATAGAAGGGAGAGTGGATTTGGGGAGGCAGTGGTCAGAAGATAAAGAAGTATTTCAGATCAATACCTTGTCCTTAGAAATGCAGCCTTGGTATACAAGGTGTTGTGCACTAGGGAACTCTGGAAGAAGTGTCCCAGTTTTTGAGCTGAGTGAATATTTTCGAGTGAAGCCACCCTATAATTCAGAAAAAAATAAATATATTATTAGCATGTCTTTACATCCTCACAGAAAGCAAATGGTCAATAAATGTCCATTGAATAAATTAAATCAGAAGAGAGTATCAGTTATCAAGTAATTGATTCAAATGTTACATTTAAACAAGATAGAAATGTGTGTGTGTGTGTGTGTGTGTGTGTGTGTTGCTCTTTGTCTCCAAACATTGTGAAGTGAGAAGACTGGGCCTACATTTTGTGCCGGGCATCAAATGTACATGCCAATAAACCTGTTATTTCTATTTATTTATAAATATAGTTATATACATTCAAAATAAAATGTAATGAAAATATAAAAAGAAAAGAAAAATAAATAAATCTGCAGTTGTAAGATTTTTCATCTGCCTTTAGGTTATTTTTATTGGGTTTCACAGTTAATTTAATCTTAAAACTACAGAAGCTTCACTATGATTTCATTTACAGGAGGGAAAGGGATTGAAATTATTATTTTCCTGGTATAGGGAAATCCTGGGTGACAAAAATCCCTCTATTAATTCAAGTTGCTGACTTCTCTTCAACTTTTCATTTTAGAGAATTATCTACAGTGCCAAGAGGTTAAACCCACATTCTCACAACCAACATGTTTCAGACGTAAGACCTGAAACCAGGTCTTTCTGGTTTCAAACCTGGTTCTCTATCCACTCTATGACACTACCCCTCTCTAGAGAATATTGCATCTAAAAAGGGACTTTGGACATCATCTCTTCCCATTCCTATCTCCTATGCAGCCCAGAAATGTTAAGAGACTTGGCCAAGATTACATGGTTATAGTTAGTGACAGCAATGGACTCCAATTTCCTTGCTCCTAGTCTAATGTCCTAAAGAATGTTTTGGTTTTTACTTCCTTAATATAATTTCCTTCCAATTTAGAGAGAGAGACAGAGACAGAGAGACAGAGTGACACAGAGAGATCTAGCTATCCATATAGATATCTAGTTACACACATACCACATTATTTTGGGTATAATCAGTGAAACTGACATCTGGTTCATAACTAGTGAAAAATTATATGGGAGTGCAAAGTATATATACACATCGAATCATAAGGAAATCACATTCAGGAAAACACAGACTGTTCCAGAGTCACTATCAATGTGACCTTTGGTAAGTTACTTTGTTTCTCTTGGCCTCAATGTTCTCACTTATAAAATGAGGCGGCCAAGCTATTATGAGTTCTAAGTGGAAGTGACACCAGATTATTTAATAATGGAAAATCATATGAGTCCAAAGTATATGCACCTAGATTCACATAAAGTACAAACCCTGAAGATCGCCTGTCTGCACTGCATTTATGTTTGATCAAGAAAACAACCCCATCAAAATGAAGTCTCCAGATATACCATGCTAAATTGGTCACAGTCATGGCCATAATTATACCATCAAGAAATTATTTTTGGCAAGAACAATCATAGGAGAACAGATTTTAAGATGAGAGGCCTCAGAAATCAGGTAGTCATCTCACAGATTAAGAAACTGAGTTTCAGGGGCGGCCAGGCAGCACAGCGAGTAAAAGCACCGGCTCCAGTGTCAGGATGACCTGTGGATGGAATCCAGGCTCAGACACTTATTACCCACCCAGAAACACCTGGCCATGTAACCTTGAGCAAGTTACTTGACCCCAATTGCTTAGGGGCAGCCAGGTGGCTCAGCGAGTAAGAGCACCGGCTCCAGTGTCGGGATGACCTGGGGATCAAATCCGGGCTCAGATACTTAGCACCACACCCAGAAATAACTGGCCATATAACCTTGAGCAAGTTACTTAACCATGATTGCTTTAAAAAAAAAAAAAGAAACTGAGGTTCGAAGACAGTAAAAGATTTGTTCAGCATCATTCAGGTAATGGAGGGTAGAATGAGAACTCAAACCCAAGTCCTCTGACTTTAGCTAAACCCAGCTCTCTTTACATTGTACTACACAGCCTATAAGTATTAGTAGCTTCCTAAGAAGACAATCTCATTCATTCTTTCACCCTGTCTTTGAATATTTGTTTCAAGATTTTCTAGTGCCATATTTATGACCTTTCCTGCCCCAGGAAAAAAAAAGATTTATTATTCCATAGGTGACATTCTACCTTGCCTTATCAATACCCTCTGCTCTCTGAAGACAGATAAGGTGAAGCCTGAAGACCAGGTAGGGAAAATTGGGGGTCTAATATGTCTAATAGCTTGAAAATACTCACCTTGTAAAGGCTGGGACAATATTTTTATGTTTTTTGACTGTGTACATGTCCAATAATTTTTAAAATTTTCATTAAAAAATGAAATTGATTCATTTTCAGGAGAAAAAACACTTTTTTTCTCTTATCTTACACATTCTGTTATCTGCAATAGTTGAGAAGAGTGGGATATTCTGGTTGTTCAGTATTCTCATTATTGGCTTATCATTACCTCAATGAATGGTAAACTTGGAAAGAATTAGAATGCAATAAAATGCACTTAATACCAAGCCAACTATTAATGCAATTTAATTCTTTTTTCTGAATCACAAGGCACTTTTGGAACTTGCAATAACCTATTGTCAACAGTGTGGTCATCAATTATCAATGCACAGAGAAGGAATGGAAATGTCAGTTAATAGTAAGGAACTCCTGGTGGAGGAAATTCCTTTCACCAATGTAGGTAGGGTTCCTTCTCTGCAATTTACAGTTTTGGATAATTGTCTAGGGTACTGGGAGATGAATTAACTTGCCCAGTAAGTGTCAGAAGCAGGCTTTGAACCATCTAACCATTCTGAACTATCTTTATACCTTCAAGACTGACTTTTATCCACTGTGCCATGAAACAGGAAAAAGTAGAGTAAAATATGAAATTTTGTCAATTAATAGAGACACCATTCACAGAATTCATAAGATTTAGAACTGGAAGGGATTTTAGATGTCATCTAGTTCAATTTTCTTATTTTGCAGAAGAGAAAACTTAAGCTAAGAGAAATCCTTCCAGTGACATTCTCAAGGCCATACAGCAAATAGGGGGCAGACCTAAGATTCAAACCCAGCTCTTTCTCACTCTATATCTAATGCTCTTTCTGCCATACCATACTTATTCTCCGTGGCTAAATTTAATTTTTAGAAAACCATCTTTCCTCCTTAATAATCCTTTTTTCTAATAGCAACATTAAGCAAGATAAGACTGAGTGAATTTTTTCTAAGAAGCAATATGTCTCATTTTAGCAAATAAATGAGCAAATTATAACTTTGTTCAGAAGTGGTGCATATTTATTCAAAATTGGTAGAGAGATGGAAATCAATGAAAAGAAACCTAAAAAATATAGCTTGAGGGAGGGTAGGGTAAGCAAATGGGAGAGGTCACTTGGGAACATTCCTGTAATTGGGTAAGAAGGAAGAAAAAGTTTTAGCAATGCAATAATAAGAAAACCTAGAATGAGCAATGCTAAAAGAAAATCAGAGCTGAGAAGCAAGAAATGTGGGTTTCTAAAAGGACCAGAATAAGGCTGTTGTTCTTTTGTTTTCTGTATAAGGAGGTACCAAGTCATAGATTAGAGAGGTGCCTCCTTGCTTACCTAGTGAAGTGACATTTGGACTGTTGTGTTGAGCCTTAAGCATCTCATTACCAAAAGTTGTAAGGAAAGAAAAACAGAATGAGCCTAGAGAAGAGAAACAAATATGATTAGAGGGAGGGAGGGGCTGATTTATGAGGGAAGATTAAAGGAGTTAAATCTATATAGCTCAACTAAGTGATGACTAAGGGAGAATGTGATAACAGTCTACAAATATTTGACAAGCACACTGAGGAGGGGGGATGCACTATTTGGCTTGATGTAGAGTGGTTAAGCTGGTGATGAAAGGATGAAGTGAAAAAGAGTGTAATTCAGACAGAAAATATGACTCTGAAAAGGAT
Organism: Petaurus breviceps papuanus; assembly: GCF_028583685.1. NCBI lineage: Eukaryota > Metazoa > Chordata > Mammalia > Diprotodontia > Petauridae > Petaurus > Petaurus breviceps. The sequence goes on from NW_027187391.1 coordinate 33,619,275, forward strand.
GAAATCATGAGGTTTTTCCAGGGCAAAATGACAGCTGCATTATTTGGAATATTTAAAATAAATCCAAGCCAAGAACTAGAAAATACACTGTTTATGGCCAATCTTGCTCAGGAGTAATCTATCTTTTTTTAACTTCAGTTTCTTCATTGATCCTAGAAAATTTTTGCTAATAATTCCGTTTTTATCCATTACATTATGTTGACCTCAACTATATTTTGTCCACTTGTAATTTTAATTATCCTTTTTATTCTTGTATTTTATTATGAAGAGACAACATTATGGGGAAGCATTTATTTTCTGATGGCCTAGTTTCAATGAACTTGATTTTTTTTTTGGTTTGACCAATGTTTTACAAGGTTTCAAATATATTACAACAGTTAAGACCCTTCAAAGTGAATCACTATGCTTTTTTCCTTACTAGCTTCCAAATTTCTAAGAAATAAGGAAACACATTTACCCTGTACTTTTTGGATAGCCTCCTTGGAAAGTTTTGATTATCATGGTAAATCTAATTTATAAAGTGATGAAACTCTCCCTCTACATAGAAGTATTGTATATAAGATGATATATTAATTCATTTATCATTAGTAGAAGCAGTAACAGTAGTAGTAGCAGCAGGAGCTTTTGTTGCTTTATCCATAGAATCCTTCGCAAAAATCAACCTTGAGCAGTGAATAGACAGTCAAACCAAGGAGTCAGAGAGATCTAGGTTTAAGGCCTACTTGTGACACATACTGGCTATGGAATTATAGCCAAGTCCCATAACTTCTCAGCATCCCCCAGCTATTCTCTAAGACCACAAAGTTGTAGAACAATAGCAGAGGGAGTTTCCTCACCAAGAATTCCCTAAACCAATAAAATCTCAGGTCCAGGGGAAAAGAAAGTCCTTCATGAAAGTTTTATTTAAGACATTTTCATGGATGTAGATCTAGTTATATATGAAATTTGCCTTGACCAAAATTCAAAGGACTAAAATCTTAAACATAAAAGCTTAGCTTAGTATCTCCACTAATAAAAATGAAAGTTTTCAATTAACAACCATTATATTGCTAACAAAGTTGATCACCTTTAAAAGACCTTTTGGTATGGTTTGACTAAGCATAATTTATCCATTTCTAACCATAACTCTGTATCCCATATCCTGGAACAGAGGCGATTAATAAGAATTGGCTAATTTTTCCCAAAATCTAGAGGATAGGGAGAAAAATGTTCTACCTAACCGTTAGATGCATACTTAGCAGACAATACTTCTCTCCTAGTCCTTAAAGGAAGAAACAAAACCAACATTTCAATCCTTGCTTTTCCAATGTACATAAAGGGGCTAAGCAAGTTTGCCGACATCCAGGACTAACTTCAGCATGAATTCCAGGAATGTTGAACTTGATAACAGCACAAGCTCCTTTCAAACTGGCCTTAATGATCCTAGGACTGTTAAATCCCAAAGAAAAAATACCAAAAAAAGACCAATCGGGGAATTCCTTTGTTTATTCATTTTAAAACAAAGTCCCTAGTCTTAAAAATTCCCCAAATATGCCATGAACTCAAGCTGGTAGGGGATCTCTCACAGTTCAAGAGAGGAGCATAAAAAGAACAATCTCCAGTGGAAAAACAGACGATAAGTTTTAATTCAAGTGAGACAGTGCATGTGGAATATTCTGCAAATCATCAAAATCTACACAAACCTAATGTGTTAATACCTTCCCTTCACCCCCCACATTGAGTACTGTGTAGCCTAAATATTTGGCATGCCCATTTCTTCCACCACGTTCCCCTTTGAAAACCAAATCTGATCTTAAATTCTATTTCAATTTAACAAATTTATATTATCTAGTATGTGTAGAACACTGGGCTTGGCACACGAAAGAGATAGGAAGATTAAAGAAGACAATGTCTCTTGACTCATAGAACTGAAAACAATATTCGAGGAATCCAAAACTGTGATTTCATTAGTGTAAGAAGCTTTCACAGTAGAAAATTTTTCCACACACACACCCCAATAATCAACTACAGCATCTGTGGCACAGTGGATAGAGTACTGGACCAGGAGTCAGGAAAACCTAGGGTAAATCTGGCCTCTGACACTTACTAGCTTTGTGACCCTAGAAATGTCATATAACTTCAATTTGCCTCAGTATCCTCAACTGTAAAATGATAGCACTTGGTTTGAAGAGTTGTTGTGAATTCAAATGAAATAATATTTGTAAAAAGTGCTTAGCACAGTGCCCAGCACATAATAGGTGTCATATAAATGCTTGTTTCCTCCCTCTTTTCTACTCATTATTTTAGAAAATTGCCTCGGGCATTAATAAATTAGATGACTTGCCAATAGTCACACAGTTACTATGTCAGAGTCAGAACTTGAATCCAGGACTGCCTGACTCCAGAGTTGTCCATCCTATTCACTATGACGTGCTGCCTCATGCAGAGAGTCAGAGTCATGTTGAGGAACAATTTTATTTTCCATTAGACACACAAGGAAGGTTAACAAATGGATAATATCAAATTGTCCTCTACTACTATTATCATTCTCACTAAACATAAAGTAAAGAAATTATTTAAATTTAAAATCTGAATTGACGCAAACATCTTGTTGCTGAAACACCATATTGAGCAATTTTTTTCCACTTTAACAATTGTTTATCAACACACAAAGAGGTTATTTTGTTTATTAAAAAGGGCAATCTAGGGAGTTTTATTATGTAATTACCCATTAAATGCATTTTTTAAAAGCTTCAATGAGAAAAAAATGGTTCCTTTCAGAGGGCTGGGGGTTTGTTTCATTTGATTTTCTTTTTCAAGATAACAGACTTGCATCATTTCACTATCCTAATGGGGTTTCATGATTCTGAGTTCTCGATTGGCTCATGCACCACATTGCCACCCACTCTTAGTTCTACAGCACCTGTTTCTAATGGCTCTTTAACCTCAGGATAATGAGAGCATTATTATCTGCCTAATTAGCCATGCAGTCTCTAATGGCAGATTAACTGGTTTAGATAAAGATACTTTGCTGATATGTTGTTCCACAGGAAAAATACTAACCAAAGAAAAGTGGTACAACATGCCAAAGACGAGCAGCATTGGTGGTTTTCAGTAATTACTCTTCCAGATTTCAGATTTTATTTAAATTGACATATTATAAGCACAATTTATAATTTGACCCTGTTGCATTAAGCCTTTTTCTTTTACTTTATTTTAGGGGGAGTACTCAGGCACTTTGTTTAAAAATCCCCAAGTATTTGATCTAAGGCAGGGCTTTTGTATGTCATGGACCCCTTTGGCAGAATGGTGAAGTCTATGAACTCTGCCCCCATCGAAGAATCATTTCTTAAAAATAATTGATGGAAATGCTAAATTTCATTCAGAAGTCATAAAAAAAGATTTAATTATTTAATTTTCCCATCCAAGTTCATGGATTCCTCAAAATCTATCCACAAATGCTTTGGCGTATCTCAAGTTAAGAAGCCTTGATCTAAGGTACAGATACTTAAAAGATTATTTCTGCAAGAGGTTGTGTAATTGAGTCATGTAACAAAACAAAATTTGCCCACATAGTAGAAATTGAGGTTTTTCTCTTGTCCAAAGTATGGAGGAGTTTTGAAGTTTTGAATAATTCTAATATATGTTGTTCATATGACAGAATATTATTATATTAATTATATATAAATTACATTAATATATTCTAGTATATGTTGTTCATATAGTAGAATATACTAGAATTCAACAACTAAGTTTTATAGTAAAAATGTGAAATACTTTGAAAATAAATGATGCTTACCTCATTCTTCAGCTTGCTTCCAGAAAACCTTGAAAAATCAATACATTTTCCATTAGTTCCAAAAGAACATTACAGTTCTAGCATTAGATAAAAATAAGGGGGTCTCTTATGGAATCTATTAAAAGAGTGACTTCATGTCACACCTGTAAAAATGTACATGCTCATGCAAAAGCAGTTCCTTAAGTATCTACCCAAAAGGAATGAAACGCTTAACTTACTCAGAACTCAAGGGGACACTTGGGGAAAGGTATAAGGAGATGAAATTAATAAAAGTTGTATAAGGATTCAAGTACAGGAATCTCATCTGAAACTTTTCATATGGGCCTAAGTAGTTTCTGGAAACAATAACAAAAACAACTGCATAGACTATTTGCTATATCAAATAGTAATACATAAATATTAACATATTACATATTGAAATTCAGCTCAAACTCTACCTCTTACCTGAGTCCTTTTCTTCCTCCCCCATCTGCTAATGCTTCCCACAAAATTAAGAATGAAGGGTAGGAACAAGCATTTAATAAGCATCTACTATGTGCCAGACAGTGTCCTAAGTATTTTACAAATATTATTATCTCACTTAATCCTCATAACAACCCTGCAAGGCAGGTTCTATTATTTATCCTTGTTTTACAGTTGAGGAAACTGAAGCAGGGGTTAAATTACTTGCCGTATTGTCAACAGAATGGGAAGATCTTTCTTCCCCATTAATAGGTCTATGTGACCTGCTTTGAGCCCAAGTCATATGGAAGCCTGAGTCTCACAACCCTGTGGTCGTGTGTGAGAGAGGGAATGATTTTGCCTAAGAGAACTTGTTTTGTGGGGAAACTTAATGGAGGGAAGACTTGGGGTGTCGGTGCTCCCTGCATTGGCAACGTGCTACTATGTCGTTGTTGTTATGATAGATTTGGCTTACTGGTGTTTGAATAAATGTCTTGGTCTCATCTTCAAGGAAGAGAGTCTGTTATATCTTGCAATTCAAACCTGGTAGTATGCCTGCATATTCATAGCAACTGCTGTGGGTATCACATTGATGAAATACTTGCCCAGGGTCACATAGCTATTAATTGATTCTCAGTCAATTAATCCTATCATATTTGAAGTCAGGTCTTCCCAGCTTCCAGATCTAACACTATATCCACTCTCTTGTATTACCTTGTATTTGCTTAGTATATATTTAGTATAACTTTTATGAGTATAACTTTTATGAGTACATGTACCCTTTGTTGATAGAATGGAACCTCCCAGATGGCAGGGAAGGTTTTACTCATTGCAGTTGTACTGGGTCTAACACACAGTAAATACTCAATAAATGCTTATCAATTTACATGAAAATATTTAAAATGAAATAAAGGACACTTGAAGCAATAACAAAATCAGAAGTGAATTTTCATGATCTAACCTTCTTTACCTTCATTTTCATCATTTTTTGTATTAGAACTTTGTTAATATTGATAATAGTAATACACTGAATTTCAGCTGCACCTTCTATCTGCAAAGCTCAAACAGCCTTCATATATGAATTACAAATGGTTTTTATTGCTCCAATAATTATTTATTAAGCACTTACTATGTGCCAAGTAATGTGCTAAATTCTGGGAATACAAAGAGAAAGAATGAAATAATCTCTACTCTCTAGGAGCTTTCAATGATCCTCACAATGTCCCTAAGAAGTATATATGCTTTTTTTAAATGGACACAAACATAGCACAGAGAGTGATAACCAACCATGGTCACTAGCAGACTTTGAAAAATCCCAGTTCTCATAATTTCTAGTCTAAGACTCTTTCCACAAGACTGTGCTGCCCGCATTGCATCCATCCCTGTCTCTGTGGCAGGGAAACATTATGAAACCATACACTTTAAAGCAGCTCCTGGGAAACATAAATTTTTTATATGCTTCCACTTGACCACTTTTAATATAAAGTCTTGTTCCTATTAATATGAGCCAATTACTTAACTGAAAAAATTGTACATAAGATTTTATTTTTAAGGGTTTTCTTCTCATGATAGGTAAGTTCACTCCTTGGAAGTTTTGGTATAAAACAGTCTCAGATGCAGATCCCATCTTAAACATTCATGAACTACATATACCCTGCCTGGACAAATAAGTCTCGGCTTCTTCATTGACAAAATATGGATACCTGTTTTCCTCGTAGGGATGTTATAAAATAGAGGTACAGTCTGGACCTAAGATTTCATTAATATAAGGAGCTCTATCAATGGAATCACTGATGTGGAAAGTCCTTTTACCAATTCCAGGGGTAACCAATTTCTGAAATTTATAATTTTACAGAATTGTACAGATAGACAATTCTGAGAGGTTACTGAGAGGTTAAGTGTCTAGGGTCACACAGCTATCCCCGGCAGAACTTAAACCCAGGTCCTATGAAAATGACTCTCTGTTCACTATGACATAGTGCCTTTTACCTCATACTGCTATGAGGTAAGTGCTTAGAAAACCTCAAGGAGCTATATAAAATTCAAGCTTGTTCATTCAAAAGCTGGGTGTTATTAATTGGTGCCACTAGCCACCATGTCTATTTAATTATTCATGTCCCTTAGAATTCTCTAAACACATTTATTTAGCCTAGAACTGTAATAAGCTAGCACTGCATTCTGCTGGCCATGTCCAACATATAACATGCATGTGTGTGCATATATGTATGTGTGTGTTGTTTATCATTATATATGGTTATATGGTACACATTATATATATATACATACATATATATATATATGGTGATGACAGCTAACATAACATAACAGGCCAGGAGGTCTTGGAGTTAAGAAGTCATCCATTAAAGTCTTACCTTGTTTACATACATACTGTCTGTGTGACCACTCACAAGTCAATTTACCTCTCAGTAACTTGAGCATTTCTCTAAGAATCAAAGTTGGAAAATTGCTGCTAATCTACATGGGTCAAAGGGAGTTCCACACACTAATGAGATCACAAGTCTGAACCCCCTCTCAAACAACAACATGAAAAAGAATTTTCTAAATTATTAGTATTTGTTATGTTCCAGACACTGTACTAGTTGCTAGGGTACAAAGATGAAGAATAAAACAATCTTTACTCTCTGTGGGTGTAGCTGAATCATAGGGCACAGGAGGGAGAATAATGGCCAATGAGGAGAAAGAGAAGTTGTAGCCAGCTTGTGGAGATCTTTAGCTATCCCTTAGGCAAATATAATTTCTCCTCTTATTTATCACTGATATCTTCCAAATAAATGGACCCTAGCCAGCAAACATTGATTTAAATTAAATTCTGCTACCTCCTCCTTTTTTTAATCTGTCTAAGAACCAGTTCATTTCTAAATACTTTCTTAGCAATTCATCTCTTTTTTTGCTTTTTGAAGGGGGGATGTTAGGGCAATTGGGGTTAAGCGACTTGCCCAAGGTCACATGGCTAGTTTTGTGTTAAGTGTCTGAGGTCAGATTTGAACTCAGGTCCTCCTGACTCCAGGACCGGTGCTCTATTCACTGTGCCACCTACCCACCCTGGCAATCCATCTTTTCAAGTGCCAATGAATGGGAACTTGACAAGCCCAAAGGTCTATACAAAGTTAGAAATCTCTCCTGAGTTTTACAAGAAAACAAATGCAGGAAGCACAGATATGTAAAGAAGTATATCCAGCAGTCATCATTGCTAATTTGGAGAAAGATGAAACCAAGCCAGAAGTGTCACTGAGCCATATATACCTTGTCAGACCCTTCCCAGAGTAGACAGAGTGATAATATGCACTGCTCTCTTTGATGCCAATCCCATAATAGTGATACCTGGGGGGAAGAGGAAAGAAGCAACAGTGAGTTCAGCAACAGCTTAGCAAAAGACCAACACAAGGAACTCAATATAGTAAATGTTAAACATATTTCCAAGTTTTCCTGTCACCATTTCATTAATCAGTATCTCACTGTGCTAAGTTCCTTCCTTAAAGGATTATGGGATTAGAGATCTAGAGCTGGACAAGACATCAGAGGGCAAGTCACTCATTTTACAGATGAGGAAACTGAGGTCTAGGGTGGTTGGAGCTTTCCCAAGATCATAGAGGAACACTTATTCTACTTTTGTCCATACTTCTGGTGCATGCTTGACAGTAAAGGGAAGGAAGGAAGGAAGGAAGGAAGGAAGGAAGGAAGGAAGGAAGGA
>NW_027187391.1:33627215-33645965 GCF_028583685.1 Petaurus breviceps papuanus
GAAGGAAGGAAGGAAGGAAGGAAGGAAGGAAGGAAGGAAGGAAGGAAAAAAGGAAGGAGGGAAGGAAGGAGGTAGGGAGGGAAGGAAGGAGGAAGGGAATGAGAAGTCTCAGGCTCCTGACTGAAAAGTTTTAGAATATAAATACTTATTATAAATGTGTACAATGTGACTAATTGAAAATTGCTTCATTCAAAAAATATGTGAAATTAAACAAAAATGGTTTTATAGGAGGGAAGAAAACATGACATGGACAGGGAAACATTGACATTTCAGGAGGGCAAAGGTCAAAATGGGTTGGGCAGTAAAAGTTCTTCACTTTAAATGAGGAAATAAGAATGAGCTGAACAACAGAGTAGAAGAGACATCTTTCTTGCTGTAACTGTTGAGAATCAACAACAGACAAACAATTAGAGAAGTGGCCATCAGAAAAGGTTTGATGCTTTTGGAACAAAAAGTCTCAGAGAGATATTGAACTATGGGATAGGTAAATCATCATATCCATACTCTCATTAATCTCTTCCCACCTTTGGCCACACCTATTGACATAGTACACATACAAGTAAGCATAATACCTAGAACCAACTGCCTTGAGATATCAAATTATAGGTGCCCACAATCTCAAATTTTGTGACTTTTCATCCAAGCTTAAATTCTTGGCTTCTGTATCACTCTTGAGTTATGAAAATGAGTTCTTCCATTCCTAATGTAAATTTCAGACATGAGCAATAAAAGCAGCAATCTGTTTAGCCATTACCTTTTAGTATCATCAATACCATTTCCTTCTCCAGAAATGATAACCATAATGACTTGCATTTGCACAGTATGTTTCATCCTGCAAGTTCCAAAAGCCCTTTACAAGTTGAATAAATGGATTAAAATCACAGCAATCATTCCATCCACCAAAAAGCTAGTGTAGATTTTGTTTACAATTTTGATAAATATGATCACATCATAATAGACAATGGCATTATTTATGTCCATGCTCAATGCTCATCAAGAAAGAATAGATTTGATTCAATTCAAAACACTAAATTAGGACTTAAGAATAGAAAAGGGAACTCAGGATGATGATCAACTGTGGACCAATAAAATCGTGAATTAATTCATTCCAAATCACAAGTTTAGGAAACTTTCCCTAAGATACACAAAGTACAGATAAGCATGTCCTTAAGCCAAGGAATTATGAGAATGCTAAGTCTAAAGTTCATGAGATACCAGATGATCTCCTATATAGAACCTCTTTATCTATATTCTCTTAAAGTTCTTTTGCAAAGAATATATCTAACCTGGAAAAAAAGGATTCTTAGATCACCTATTTATATACATAAAGGAAGTGTGTTCAAACATCAGAATAAAATGTAAACATTGTATTAATCATAAAAAGTTATTTTGAATACAGAATTTTAGATCTGAGGGACACCTTATAATTCAGCTAGTCTACGCTCATTTAAGAGTAAGGAAACTCAGGTCTATAGAGATCAAGTGACTTGATCAAGGTCTCACACTAACTATTAGATGACAAAGTTATGACTTCAGTCCAGGTCATCTAAATCCCAAATCTAATGCTTTTCTCCCTGTGCCACACTGCCTTCCTAAATTTACTGACTTCCTGCTTGAATTCATTCTAATAAAAAAATGGTTTCAGAGCCCCCATGAGTATGAAACATATTGCCTGAAAGAAAAAGAGATTTTAAGAGAAAGTTATGAAAAACTGGGGGGGGAATGGAGGCGGCCAGGTAGCACAGCGAGTAAGAGCACCGGCTCCAGTGTTGAGAAGACCTGGAGATCGAATCCCAGGCTCAGACACTTAGCACCCACCCAGAAACACCTGGCCGTGTAACCTTGAGCAAGTTACTTAACCCCAATTGCTTAGGGGCGGCCAGGTGGCTCAGCAAGTAAGAGCACCAGCTCCAGTGTCAGGATGACCTGGATCAAATCCGGGCTCAGATACTCAGCACCACACCCAGAAATAATAACTGGCCGTGTAACCTTGAGCAAGTTACTTAACCCCGATTGCTTTAAAAAAAAAAAACTGGGGGGAATGAAGAAACTGTATAAACACAATAAGTGACTAAATTTTAGGAATGAACATTGTGAAATTTGAGGGAAGGCCAGAGTATTTTTGCCTCCATTATCTTGACTTTGATATAAACAGCCTCAATTCCTCTGGAAAAGTTGACTTCTACAAATAGAAAAATAGCAGAGGCTCAGTCTTAGACCATGTTTATAGAAATAAAAGACTTTTGTTGTAAAAAGTGAAGATTTGTTTTAAAACTGCAATGATATACAGAAGAAAGACTGAGAAATGGGAGAGACATCAAGCTCATGAAAACTCCAAAGTATTGAACACATTATTTATCAATAACAGAAAATGTTAATTTCATAATTAAAATCATGAAAATCTTACCAAAGCAGTTTTGTTAGTAGATATAAATAAGAGGAAAACTAGAAAATATAAACAAATTGGCAGGTTTTATAACACTAATAATCTGCTTGTATATAGCACTTGATAGTCACAAAGTACTTTGCAGGGATTTTTTCAGGTAGTCATTGCTATCAGAAAAACTAATTAGTGAAAATGCTATATCTGAGAAGGAAAAAAAATAGATTAATGGCAAATGAAAGTAGAATTTACATTCTAACTTCAAGTTCTTTGCAGATTCCTCAATGGGTTATATTGGCATATGTATACACGAGACATTTATAGATATGTAACAGCTATTTCCTGAAGAAAATGAATTTTAGGTTATGCCCAGAAAATAAATATTCTCCTTTGTTTGTGATTGTTTTGTACTCCTTTTTGGTTTTCACCCTTATCCCTAATCATTGGCTTTATTTTTTTAATTTAAAGTTTTATTAATGTATCTTATTTTAACATTATAAACATTTACAGATCACTCTGACTTCATGAGAGGTCTCTTATGATAAAGTAAAACAATTAACTAAAACTAATAATGCAGTGACATCATCTGAAAATGTAACATTCTAAATCTGTAACTCCTCCCAATCTATAAAAAAAAAAACAAATTATATTTTTCCTTCCCACCCTGTGATAGTAATGGCAATTAAAGATTCCCCTGTATTGGCTTGGTTTTCAAATTGATTGTGTTAAAACCCAGAGTTTGTTAATCCCACCTGTGGGATGGGCTTGTTGATGTGAAAAGAAAGTCCCGAACTGGGAGGAGCTGGTGAGGTAGATTTGGAGAGACACTAGAGAGAGGCAGAAGATCTTTTTGGAAGCAGCACCTTGTGGAGAGAGACAGACTAAGAGAATTGCTGGTGGCCGCTTTGAATTGCCTTGGACTTTTGAGACCTGCCCCCTGAGCTGCCAAGGACTGAGGAGACATGGCTGTTTTGCTGGTACTTTGTCTGTCTGTTTTGATGTTGTTTTGCCAGATTTGTCCACTGGTGAAAGACAGTCCTTTTGTTGAAGAAGTCCTGGAACCTGGCTGTTCGCTAAGAAGCCCTGAGACTGTCCTGCAGACAGAGAGTGAATACTGTCCACTGGTGAGGGACAGTGCTGTTGTTGCAGGGGTCTGGAGACTGTCCTGCAGACAGAATGAATACTGTCCACTGGTGAAGGACAGTGCTGTTGTTGCAGGGGTCTGGGAGCCTTTCTGTTGGTTCAGAAGCCCTGAAGAAGGATTTTCTTGTTGTATGTTTACAGAAATCCTGGGAGAGGGCTTTGCTAATGTTTTCAGGGGTTCTAGGACTGTCCTACAGACAGAGGATAAATTCATGAAGGGACTGGCAATGTATCTTATGGCCTTGCTAAGCCTTGTCTCCCCAGGAACTAAGATTGCTGAGAACTTGCCTCGTGTCAAGATGAAGAAAAGACCTCCATTTGGGTATTAAGTGCTGTGTTTAAACTTGATGTAACTCTGGGGTAGATTCAATTGTGATCCAGGGGTGGGGAACTTTTGACCTTATTGTGCTCTGTGATTGACAAATGAAGGTACCTTACCTATGTTTGGAAACTAATCTCCATTTGAGAAGAGGGGTTTTGTGGTGGACTTAATTAAGGTATGGCCTAGGGGTGGAGTAGTATTTAGAACAGGGACCTTCTAATTGATTGAATGATTGGAAGGTCCTGGGGTGGGGTAGTACTTGGAGATTATTTAATCACGCTTAGTAAATGCTGTATTTTGAATGATGTCATGTTTTGATCTTCTCTGTTCTTGGTTTGTCACTGAATAAAATAGAGAGCACCTATGCTGGTATTTTGAACCTGGGAAGTTGCCTTCTTTTGGCATTACATTACACACCCCTACATCAATGGGAAAAAAGATAAGAAAAACAAATTTTTGTAATAAATATGTATGATCAAGAGAAATGAATTCTTCTTTCAATGACTGTATATCTATGTGTATGTATATAGACATTATATCTATAGATATCTATATGGATATGGATATAGATAGATATACAGCCATTGAGAAAATTCATATCTCTTGATTATACATACATACATATATATATATATATATATATATTATACATGGTGTGTGTATGGTAAATGTGTGTATAGCTATGTATGTGTCTCATTCTGCATCCTAAATCAATCACCTCTCTGTCATGAATACCATGGCTCATTATTGGTGCTCTGAAATCATGAATGACCATTTGCTTATGTTGTAACCTTTTCTATCTTGGTCATCTACCTATTTGGAGCTTAACTTTTTTTAAGGCATGAGGTGTTGGTTAAAATCTAATTTCTTTCATTCTGCCATCTTATTTCCCAGCATTTTTTGTTAAATAGTGAATCCTTATACAGAAGCTAAGGTCTTTATGTTTACCGAATATTACGGTACTAAGCAAATTTGCTTCTGCTATATTGGGTACTGAATCTGTTCCACTATTTTTTGGTGAGTACCAAATTGTTGTAATAATTACTGTTTTATAATATAGTCTGAGATGTGTCCACTGCTAGGCCCCCTTTATTCTCATTTCCTAACCTTATTTCCCTTGAGATTCTTGACTTTTTTTCCCTTTCTGTTGACGTTTTAAAATTATTTTTTTTTGTTCCATAAAGTAATTGTTTGGCAGTTTGATGTAGTGTTAAATAAGTAAATTAATTTAGGTATTATTGTCATTCTTATTACATTGGCTTATCTTATCTATGAGCAATTAATATTTTTCAATCCTTTGGGTCCACTTTTATTTCTGTAAATAGTTACTTGTAGTTATATTTATATGGTTTTTTGTTATATCTTGGAAAAACTCCCAAGTATTTTATATATTCTGTAGTTATTTTAACTGGAGCTTCTCTTTCTATCTCTTCTTTTTAGGTTTTATTGGTATTATATGGAACTGCTAATGGTTTGTGTTGATTTATTTTATAATCTACAACTTTGCTGAAGTTATTCATTTGCATGTAATTTTATTTGATTCTTTAGAGTTCTTTATGTTATCCTTTCATTTGGGAAAAGAGTGGGAATTGTATTTTTTCCTTATCAATAATATTCAAATGTCCTTGTCTTATGGCTATTTGTAGCATTTCTAACATTATGTCAAATAGGAGTGGTAACAGTGGATACCTCTGTTTCACCCCTGAATTTATTGGAAAGGTTTCTATTGCATGTAATGCAGCTATTGACTTTAGATGTGTATGCTTTATCAAGGTAAGGAAAGGTTCACTTATTCCTATGTTTTTAGTGGGTTGTTTTTTTTTTAATAGAAATAGGTCTTGTACTTTCTCAAAATGTTTTTTTCTGCATGGTTAACTAAGCTTATACTTCCCCTTATGTTAAACTAACCTTATACACACACAGTACAACTCCAACTTAGTTATTGTATAATCTCTGTGGTTTGTTGTTTTATCCACTTTGCTAATATATTATTAAAATTTTTTCATTGTTCATTGTGGATACTTGTCAGTAGCTGTCTTTTTCTGTTTTGATTCTCCCTTATTGCTATATCAAGACAATATCTTTGTCATAAAGGAATTTTTTTAGGAAACTCAATTAAATATTTTTTAATCCTAAAAATTAAAAAAGTTAATAAAATTCAAAACAAAAACATTGAATTAATTAATAAAACCAGAAATTTTTTCAAAAAAGAATAAAATAGATAAATCATTAATTTGATTAAAAAGTTCAAAGAGAAAATTCAAAATACCAGGATCAAAAATAAAATAGTGAATTCACAACAAATAAAGGAAAAAAATAGAAAATATAATTAGAAACTATTGTGCCTAACTCTATGCCAATAAAACTGACAACATACTGATAAAAGCCTCATTTCTAAAACATACAGAGAACTGAGTTCATAAGAAAACAAGTCATTCCCCAAATGATAAATGATCAAAGGATATGAACAGGCAGTTTTCAGAGGAAGAAATTAAAGATATCAAAAAACATATGAAAAAAATGCTCTAAATCACTATTGATAAGAGAAATGCAAATCAAAACAACTCTTAGGCACCACTTCTCACCTGTCAGGTTGGCTAACATGACAAAACATAAATGATAAATGCTGGAGATGTGGGAAAATTGGAACACGAACACATTGTTGGTGGAGTTGTGAACTGATCTAACCATTCTGAAGAGCAATTTGGTACTATGCCCAAAAGGCTATAAAAATGTACACACCCCTTGACCCAGCAATACTACTTCTAGGGCTATATCCCAAAGAGATCATGTAAGTGGGAAAACAACCTGTATGTACAAAAATATTCATAGCAGCTCTTTTTGAAGTGGCAAAGAATTAGAAATCAAGGGGATGCCCATCAATTGGGGAATGGATAAATAAGCTGTGGTATATGAATGTAATGGAATACTATTGTGCTATAAGAAATGAGGAGCAGACAGACTCCATAATAACCTGGAGAAATTTATATAAACTGATGCTGAATGAGGGGAGCAGAACCAGAACATTGTACATAATTACAGACACATTGTATCTGTGGTTACTGACTTTGATAGACTGGGCTCTTTTCAGCAATGCAAGGTTGAAAGACAACTCCAGAGGACTCATGATGGAAAAGGCCATCCACATCCAGAGAAAGAATTACAGAGTCTGAATGTAGATTGAAGCAAACTACTTGCTCTCTCTCTTTTTTGTTTGTTTTGTTTTATTTCTTTCTCCTCATCATTCATTCTATTGGTTATAATTCGTCCTTATAACCTGACTAATATTTAATGTGAAAGTATATGTAGAACCTGTATCAAATTGCATGCCACCCTCAGTGGGGCAGGGGGGTAGAGAAAATTTGGAACTCAAAAACTTGTGGAACTGAATGTTGTAAACTTATAGTAAATAATTTTTTTTTGAAAAAGAAAAAACTGAAAACATAAATGAAATGTGTGTTCACAAAAATATAAGATACCCAGAATAACAAAATAGAAAATGAAGAATTGAAACAATCTAATATTAGAGGAATAAACTGAACAAGCCATAAATGAACTTCTGAATAAAAAGAACTCCAGGACCAGATAGATATACAAGTGAATTCTAACAAATATTTGAAAAAAAAACTAATTTCAATATTACATAAATTGTTCTCAATAATAGCAAATGAAGAGATTCCCCCTGTGATACAAATGTAATTCTTAGTTTTAGTTATAAAATCAAGTTTAATTTTAATTATCAAGGTAACATGGTCAATAAAACACCTTGAGAATCTCCCTAGGGGTGAGGAACCTATGGTCTCAAGGCCACAAGGTCTCTAGGTCCTCAAGTGCACCCCTTTGACTGAATCCAAACTTCACAGAACAAATTCCCTTAATAAAAGGGTTTGTTCTGTAAAACTTGGACTCAGGGGCAGCTAGGTGATGCGGTGAGTAGACCACCAGCCCTGGAGTCAGGAGGACCTCAGTTTAAATCCAGCCTCAGACACTTGACACAATTACTAGCCGTGTGACTTTGGGCAAGTCACTTAACCCCATAGCCCTCCAAAAAGCAAAAAAAAACAAAAACAAAAACCGTGGACTCAATCAAAGTCCATACCCAAGGACCTAGAAGGTCAAATGTGGCCTCCAGTTTACAGGTTCCCCACCCCTGACTACACAAACCATTTCTGGAACACATTACTTTCTGAATTCTATCTTTGTTTTGGTCCACTTTTCTATTCCATTCTACCATTGAAGACAGTGAGAAAATTTCACTGAAAGTGAACATTTTCAGTCCTTCTGACAGTCAGTTCAGATAATCACAAGTATGGTTTTATTGCTGAAAAAATATGGTATTAAATCACATTTTCCAAATTGCTAACTTTTTATTAATTTTTTCAGGTACATTTAAAGGTAAAAAATAATAATTCTTAATCCAGAAATTTAATGATTCCCTGAAGAAGGCTATTGACACCTAACTTTATCCTGGTGGAAGACATCTTTCTTTTTGTCTTGATCTAAGCCTATGATTCCATTGATGTGGGAAATTTCTTCCCCTCCTTGGCAACTTGTCTATAACATCATATCAGAATCTTGACTAGGACATTGGGAGGTTAGGTACTATACTCAGAGCCATACAGCTAGTATGTATGTGTCAGAGACATGGCTTGCCCATAGATCTTACTGGTTCAAAAGATGCTTCTCAGTCCACTAAAAGACAGTTGACTTTCATCTTATCAGTGCAACTAAATATAGTAAAACTTCTTGAGGCCAAGGACTGTATCATAGTTATCACCGTATCTATCTCTCTTGGAATCTAGCCCCATATTTAAAACCAGAAGCTTAAAATATTTTTGTTGAATTTAATTGAATTCAGCTGGTGTGACTGAGTCCAACTAAAGATAATCTTATAGACTTTCACAGCTACATCTTCATCATCTGAATAAAACACACCCTGATTGTTTTCCTTTAAAAAAAATCAAGCTCACTTATAAAAAAGGATTCTCCAATTATCTCATGCCTCAGTCGAAAATAAAATTGTCAGTTCTCAAGAGTGATATTATCCACACAGGGTATGGATCACATCAACTGTATTTATCAATTACTAAAACCTAAAAATTGATCTGTGTGGATTGAATTTGAATTTTGTGCTTTTGCAAAGAAACATACCCAAAATCAGGCACCTAAAATAATGTGTAACTGACACATGAGCATTTAGAATTAGAGACCATTAATAGAAATACAAATTTTTACATAAATCCATACATAAACTTAGATTATTCCATGCAGATTCTTTTTAGGACATAGTAAAAATGTAAATTGGCCTCCAAGATGTTGTATTGATCTTCTATAGAAGATCTGTGAAAGAATATGGATCAGAATTGCTGATGAGGAGAAGACATGGGTTCTGCACCATTGGAGGCAGTCTATGTCAATGAGATGTCAGTGTCTTTGAAGCATCACAGTAGACTAGAGAAAATATTCTCTTCTTACGAGAGCCACACGTAATGTGGAAAGATTATTCTATAGTAATTATTATTTATTGCATGCTAATAAAGGTGCCAAATTGATTTTCAGGTAATGAGCTGGTGCTTATCAAAACCGGAAGTAGGATTTGCCTCCCTACTGGAAAACCAATAAATTTCTTGTCTAACTCATTACTCTAGACCCATGTTAGACCCTGCATGTACAATTAAAAATACAACTCTTCTGAGTAAAGATTCCCATGTCTGAGAATGTTTCCATCCTGTTACCAGCTTTTATTTTTTTTAAAAGAGAGATAAATGCCTCTAAAGTCCTGGAATTAAACCAGAGGCAGCTGGATTCTGCACAGATTGTCTGCCTGAGACACAATAAATTAGGACAATCAACTTAGATTGTCTAAATCATTGGTCATATATTCACAGCATTAAAGCAGGAAGGGAAACAGAAAACAGCTAGTTTAACCCCTTCATTTTTCAGAGAGGGGAAACTAAGACCCAAAGAGGTAAAAGACTTGTCCAGGTTTTGGACTAAAGCAAGGAATAGGCTCCAGTCCAGTGCTTTTTCCCACTCTACCAATATCTCCCTAAACAAAGAGATTCCACGTTTCCTCATCATGAAGACAGGCTACTTTATACAGGTACCTTAGGTTAGAAAAAATAACAATGAGACATTGTGAATGACTGAACTCCTTTAAAGCTTTAAAACACAAGGATTTTTTTAAAAAGATAAATGAAATTATTGAGCCTAAATTTTGCCCTTGTTTACTAAGAAAATGTTTAAGTGTCTGATAACTTTTTTTTTCATTTTCTCATGAATTTGGAAGTGCCACAATATTTCTTCTTTTTCTTTCTAATCATTACATAGGTTTCCTGTAACATATGTTCACACAGAGTTAGTGGCCCTGATTTTTGTTTACATTATACAAATGATAACTGATAAGGAAATGATGGGATTAAGCTGTTCCAGGGACTTGCAATAACTTGTTATGATAAGGCCAGCTGCCATATCAGTTTTATTAACCCACTAAATCACTGCTAATAAATAAGATAACAGCATTTATCCATTGTGTCAGAAAACTAGGTCTTGCCCGATCAAGGTCAAAAGAAATTAAAATGTAACTATCAATTAGTCTATTGTCTGTCTGTAATCTATAGAATGGGTTCAAAATTTGTTGATGAGTATTTTCAAGACAAGGACCAAAGAATAGAGCTATACCTACATTTTTGTTGAGTATTTGCACTGACATTACAAAAAGAAGTAAAAGACAGTCCCTATCCTCAAAGAACTCACAATCTATTGAGAAGAAAACAAACACATATATACAAACAAGCTATATTCAGGATAAATAGGAAACAATTAACAGAGGGAAGGCGCCAAAATTAAGAGAGGGTTAGAAAGTCTTCCTGTATAGGATAAGATGTTAGTTGGGACTTAAAGGCAGTCAGGGAAGTCACTAGGTAGAGCTGAGGAGGAAAGGTATTCCAGCAATGGGGGACAACCAGAGAAAATGCCCAGAGCTGCGAGATGGAGTGCCTTGTTTGTGGAATAGCCAGGAGTCTGGTGTCCCGGGATTGAAGAGTACATGGTGGGAAGTGAGGTGTAAGAAGACTGGAAAAGTAGGAAGAGGGACTAGGTTATAAAGAGTTTTGAATGCCAAGAAGAGGATTTTGAATTTGATTGTGGAGGACAAGGAAACATTGATCATCAACATTATTTTTAAAAGCATTTATAAATCATTAAATTATGTATGCTAGGTGACTTACCAAAAAAAACAAAAACTAGCATTCATAGGCCTGGTTTCTGCCATGACAGAGTGTATGGGTTCAAACTCATGCAGCTATAACCATGTGTAGAACACATAAGACATAAACTTTCTTTCCCCAAATAATTTGTGATTCACAAATGCCAAAAAGCAGGGCCATAACCACCCTGGGGAAACTGGAAGCATTTGGAGATATCTAGCTGAAGCTGGGAAACCTGTACTCTACCTTGAGTTAGTTTTATTTCTATATTCCCCTTTACTATATAGGTTACTGTTTGTACGAGATCCCTAAATATAGCGATGTAATAAATGGCAAAGACATTATGAATTGACTTTTGGTCACAGCATCTACAATATACATATATGTCAGATGTTACAAAAATCCCCTCAGAGGGGAGAATTTGACTACATGCCCAATGGTAAATGTAACTGATAATGTACCAGAGATAGGCCCTGGAACTGTAATTTCATTAGTTTAGGGAACTCCAAACAGAAAATTTCTCTACTGATTCAGATTAGCACATTCTTTCCATCTTAAAGCCTTAGAAGGTTGCTTAAAGCATTGAGAGGATATCATTTGGCCATGGTCACACAATCGATATGTGTTAAAGGTGGAACTAAAACCCAGATGCTCCTGATTCTGAGGTCAACTCAAGACTAAATTATCATCAACAAATCAAAAGTAATCTCCTGCCATGCTATGTACTATATTCCACTAACAACTGGATTTTTGCGAAGCTATTTAAATTGAATAAATTCAGACATTTAAAAAATGGTGAGATGGTAAGCCCCTTTGTGTCACAGAATGCATTTTACAATTCCTTACATCCTCACCTCCAGACTAGCACATATTAGGTGGCCCAATAAATATTTGACTGGTTTTGATTGGCTTCCATTATGAATGTCACAATGATAATCATTACAAAATGCTATGCAGAACAAAATAAATATGTGACTTTTCCATGGAAGGTAATATGAGAACCAAAAGAGACCACAAAAATAAATCCATTTATATTAGTTACTGAGTTAATTTCATATATAATCAATCAACCAGTAAACATTTATTAAGCATCTACCATGTGCTAAGTCCTATGCTAAACATTGGGTTTACAAAAAGAGGCAAAAGATATTCCCTGCCCAAAAGGAGCTTACATCGTGATGGGGGAGACAATAATAAACTAAAGCTTATTGTCATCATTATCTATACATTGATTTTTTTTTCATCTGATGCCTCACTGTGGCATGGAGTGACCAAGTTGGAAACAGCACCTCAGCCAGTTAGAATTATATACATCTCATATCCACTAAGCTGCAAATTACCTGAGGGCAAGGCATAGTGTCTTTTTTTTAATGCCCCACTATCCTTAGCATATTACTTTGCACATAGTAGATAATAAACATTTTGACTTGAAGTACTTTGTACATAGTAGGCATTCAATAAATATTTTTGAATTAAATTGAAAAGTTAAAAAGTGGATCATTGAGTTATTTTATCATTACAAAATCTGATATTTATATTGTGCTATAAAATATATCAAGTAGTTAAGGGGTGCAGTAAGATAGAGTAATAGACCTGAAATTAAGTCTCATCTTCCTGAGTTCAAATCTGGTCTCAGACCCTTCCTAGCAGTGTGAGCCTAGGCAAGCCACTTGACTCTGCTTCAATTCCTTATCTGTAAAATGAGCTGAAGAAGGAAATGGCAACCCACCCCAGTACCTTTGCCAAGAAAATCCCAAATGGGGTCAAAAGATTCAGACATTACTGAAACAACTGAAAAACAACAAAGATAATAAATTTTTCAAATTCTTTGTATTCACTAACTATATCTTTTGTTGCATAGAAGGCAGCCTTTCTATAATATTTATCACCTTAATCATGTTGTTTTCATTAGGTTATCTATTAGGAGATTTTAAGCAAGGTAGAAGTGAACTTTTGTGTCAAACTAGAAGACAAAACACAAATTTCCTAGCCCTCTACAGTATAGTTACTAATTACATTTCCAATTCTATTTCATATTTTTCCATCTCATGCTCTATATTTCAGACAAACTCAATATCCTATTCTCCACTTCTGTGCATATGCTGTCCTCTGAACCTGGAATGCATTCCCTTTTCAACTATTCTCAAAATTTTTACCTCTTTCTAAAGACTCCACCATGTCCACAATATGGTGGTCACCATGTTCATAATATCTTTCCTGATCCATTTCATGCCTGTTTCTAATGTTCTCTCTTTTTTCAAATGACCTAATATTAGGTATTATGCCTCCTGATTAGAATGTAAACTCCCTGAGGGTAAAGATTGTTTCTAATTTACCTTTGCATCCCTAGGACCTGGTACACTACCTTACATATAGGCATCACTTAAGAAAGGTTTGATTAATTGAATTGATCTTTGCATTTATATATCAAAAAGTACAATGTCTGATTTAAAGTAAATAACAAATCCTTGTTGATTAATTATAAACCTTAAGGCAGTACATAAATGTGATTTGTTATGTTGTCTCCACATGGCTGTCAATGTACTTTCCTGCTTATCTTTTTGAGTTGTTTTTCACTAAATGTACAGCTAGGGCACAGCTGTAGAGGGTAGCTATGTAGCATGGGGGATAGAGTGCTAGTGTCAGGAAGACTCATCTACCTGAGTTCAAATTTGGCCTCAGACACTTCCTAGCTAGTTGTGTGACCCTGTGCAGGTAATGTAACTCTGGTTGCTTCAGTTCCTGATCTGTAAAATAATATGGAGAAGGAAAAGGCAAACTACTCCATTATCACTGCCAAGAAAAAACCCCCAAAAAGGGGTCACAAAGAGTCAAACACAACAGAAAAGTGACTAAAGAACAACAAAATGCACATTTGGGAGGGGGCAGGAGGACATGGCACAGAAACAGCTATCATACAATCAAGGACAAAGGCTATAAATTAATTTTCAATGTTGACAATAGTTAATTCAGCTTGCATGCTAATGTTTTCTTATCTATTCAGATCCAATTTAAGCCAGTGTCTTTCTTGCTTATATTATCTCCTTTAAAGAAAATATTCTTTTGTATCTTCTGACAGGTTATAAAGATGAATTCCCCAAATGTTTTACAATGATTTTAGTCTTTAATTTGCAATATTTTAACTTAATTTTTAGAGATTTCTCATCTTACTAATTGCAACTATCATCTTAGTGTGTGTATGAGTGCAAATAGACATTTACGGTTAAGCTACACCCTGAATGAATTTTCTCTCTCAGGCTACAGCAACAGTCTTTACAAATTATGTCAATAAAGCATTAAATGTAATATCACTTGTTGAGTTAGGCTGTGTCTACACACAAACTGTCTTTGCTGAATTTAATGAAACAACTAAACTCAAAATCTTCACTGGATTTAATAAAAATAACAAAGTGTCCATTTGTTTTTCTCTCCTTTTTAATATGTTATGCCAATTAAATGCTTTTATCGAATTTTTCCCTTTTCACTTGATTGTTCAGATGTCACACTGACTTGATTTTGATATGCCATTAGCTTAAATTGAAAGTACTTTACCCACTCGTTTGATCTAAATGACTAAAAGAAGCACATTAGCTCTCAGGATTTTGTCTTTTCTTACTGGTCTCATCACAAGACAACATGAACACTTGACATGCAAGATTTCCTTCCACTTGTCTCTAATTTCCATTTTCTTAATGATTACTTGGTCTGCTTCAGCCCACATAAATGAGAAATAATCTACTTTGGTTTTGTGAATTGGCAAAATGTTAATGGAACAACTGAATTTATAGGTGTTACCATTCAAAAATAATAGAGACACCTGTGACAAATTCAGTTTTCTTCCTTAGCATTATTTCACCTGTTGTTTCCAGCTCAGCTCCAGAGACCTGCATCTTTTGCTTGTCTATTTTGTATTTTATATCACTAATCTTTTCTACATGACACAGTAGATATAACACTAGGCCTGGTGTCTGGAAGACCTGAGTTTATTTTTTTTTAAAGCAATTGGGGTTAAGTAACTTGCTCAAGGTTACACGGCCAGTTATTTCTGGGTAAGACCTGAGTTTAAATCTGACCTGCTACTTACTGGCTGTATGACCCCACACAGATCACCTAATCTCTGTTTTCCTCCATTTTCTCAACTATAAAATGGAAAAATAAAACTGCCCATCTTCCAGGATTGTTGAGAGGACTAAATGAGATATTATTCATAAAGAACTTGCATGTAGTAGATACTGTATAAATGTTTAGTCCCTTCTATTCCCCTTTCTCTTCCCTATCAATTTTCTTGTACCTGGCCTCCTTTTGTCTTGCCCTAAAAATTGAAAAACATAGAATCATACAATTTCGAGGCAAAAAGGACCTGAGAGGTTATCTAGTGTGGGATTGGGGAACCTGTGGCCTCAAGGCCACATGTGACCCTCTGGGTCCTCAAGTGTGGCCCTTTGACTGAATCCAAACTTCACACAACAAATGCCCTTAATAAAACTATTTATGCTATAAAACTTGGACTCAGTCAAAAAGCTGTACCCCAGGACTTAGAAGGCCACATGTTCCCCACCCCTGATCTAGAGCAACCTCTCCTTTTTAAGAAGTAACTGAAGGCAGGCAGCTAGGTGGTTCAGTGGCTAGAGCACCAGCCCTGGAGTCAGGAGGACCAGAGTTCAAAAACAGTCTCACACCAACTAGCTGTGTGTCCCTGGGCAAGTCACTTAACTCTGCCTCAACCAAAAAAAAAATAGTAAGCAACTGAAGGCCATAGAGTGAAACAAATTGCCTGATGTCACCCAGGCTATAAATAGCAGATCTGGGATTTGAATCGAGGTCTTCTGATTCCAGCGCTCTTTGCTCCACACTACATTACCAGAATGTGTATGTGCGTGTGAGTATAGATGGAGGGGGAAAGAGGGAAGTGGAAGAGAGGGGACCCAAAATACCATGGAGAAGTACATGGTGGGAATCTAAAATTTTAGAAAAAGCAAAATAGCATGAAGAATGTTTGTCAACAAGGATTCCTCAAATACCTATACTAGGTACCAGGTACTGTGTTAAACCCTGATGAATATCAAGGCAAAGGGACAGATATAGACCAGAAAAGTAGGTGGATTCATCACGTGACAAGTTCTCGTACTCCAATGGAATACAATAGTGAGAGAGCTAGAGAAAGGCCCCAGCCTTTGGAATACCTGCTGTGGAGGATTCATGGTGGGGGAGGGGAGAATCACACTGGATGGCACTATATGGATGGGTTGTGATGCCACAAGCATTTTCGTTGTTTTAGAGTCAAGTCTGAAGCTGAAATATTCAATGAAAGCACTGCAGCAGAAAGTGCCCACATCGGTGAGGTAAAGAATCCATTTGAGTATTAAAGCATATATTATAAATAGCAATGATAGATTGTATCTGTACATATATGTGATATAAAAACTAGATACAGTCTGTTTGAACCAAATCTATTCTTTGTAATCCTTTAACTCTAGAAGGATCAGGTGTATCAACTGATGCAAAAAATAATCCATTGTAATTTTATTTTGAAAAAAAGATTTTTACTCTATCTCTATTTTCTTTGCCTTGTGTAGAAAACAAAATGCCTCTACTGCATAAAGTTCAATTTCTCATTTCCATCTTCCAACATCTTTATATTTCTTCATCTTACCTAATCCTACAATACCATTTCTTTATAGATTGCCCTCCCCTTTCTAATGGTAGTACCTTTGGTTTGAGCTTTTCCTTTTTAAAATGTTGCTGTGTTAATGTGTTGAAATATGTTAATCAATAAGACAAATAACAGAAAAGGTTTCTCTTTCTCTAATATAGCTGATAAAAATTAGAAAATCAAGATAGTGTCTTCAATTTTTCAATTTAATTATTTTCAAGATAGCTCTAGTACTAAAGATATTCAGGGGAAAAAATGTCTTACTAAGAATATTTTAAGTAAAATTATAACCAAGTTCATGATAACACTGTTTAAAAAAAAAACTTTAATTTGTGTATCAAAGTCATTCATATCCTGCAAATTTGTTTTTCCTTACATGATCAAAATGTCAAATTTATCTGATTCACATAATCCCAGTGAATACCAAATTTACTTTGCTATCAAGGTAGAAAGAATCCAGGTTATCAAGGATACTTTATTCTTAGACAAAGCTATAGTACTTAGACAGCCAGGTTCCCTGAAATCAAGACATGTTGCCTATTTCAACCTCAACAGTGAACTGTTCACTATGCTACAATGGACCAAGTTAATGATTTATCTTTAATCCTAAATGCTCCGCTGAGGACTAATTGACTTGCATGTGTGCCTACCCATGAGAGTTCAATGAAACCATGAATCTCCCAGATCACAATCCTCTTGTCCATAGTGAAAGTCAGGGAACAATATCTCTCTGAGTTTGTCTTTCTTTCCAAAGCCTAATCAGCTCCAGACCTTCTCTTTTTAATCCCAACATAATCCAGTAGCAGTCTGTCATGCAGGAGTAAATTTGCAATAAGACTCAAGTAGTTTTTTAAAAAGTTTCAGCTTTTTTTCTTGTCTGGGAGTTTTCTTCCTCTCACCCAAATGACATAGCCAAGAAAATTCTATTACCATTTTCAGAGACCAGGAGGAAGGAGAAGATTTCTCCCCTAAGGAGAAAAGAGGAGACATGTAGGAGTTTATTCAGTGAAAAAGAAAACTCCAAGCCCAGAAAAGAAAACAAAGAGATGAAATCCTGAAATTGAGAGCAGAATGAATACTTTTCATAAGCCTATCCCCATCTTGAACAGTTCTGCAAATCTTTGTAACACTTCTTTGAGGTCTTTATTCCATGACTGAGACCTTATCTTTTGAAAGACAAATGTAGTCTCATCCAGCGAAAGCTGTTACCAGATAGTTTCAATGTGTGCTTTAAGATTGTCCAAAAAAGTCAAATAATCCTCTGTACCATTTAAAAGGTAAAAACTCAACACAGTTCTAGTTTTTTCCCAATGCAAATTTTGTGAGCTGTTGATATACCAACAATATTTCACTTGAACCATCATTTTTTAATCACTTACCAGAAGCAAAGCACTGTGTTAGGTACTGGTAAGTATACTAAAACAAAAATGAAAAATGGTTCCTATCTTTAAGAACCTCACATTCTACAGAAACATTTAAAGAATTTGGAAAATGGGTGAAATTTAAAGGACATAAATTAATTTGAATTATTATTTTTATTTTAATGAAATACTTCTTCAAAATCCATTTTTGCCCTTCCTCCAATTATAGAGCTAGCTTAAAACATAACCTTGCCAAAAAGAGACCACAGAGTTCTACCTGGCTGATTTGCCCCTTACAAAAACAAAAAAAAAAAATTATTTAGTATTTTTTTTCCACATACATGAACACATGTTAAATTTATATATCAGTGTGGCTTACTTTGAATGGCCTCTGGTCCCAAGTCGCCGTGTGGTAAGGAGGGGAAATTTCTGACGAATAGTCTAAAGAGAAAGTAGATTGTTTTCATTGTAAAAATAATCATAGCTAGTATTTATATAGTACTAAAGTTTACAAACTATAGATTGAGGGAGGATAGATGGAAAAAAAGAGAGAGACAAACAGAGACAAAGAAAGGGGGAGTGAGACGGAGAGAGAGAGAGGGAGGGAGGGAGAAAGAGAAGGAAGGAGGAAGAGAAGAGAAGAGAAGAGAAGAGAAGAGAAGAGAAGAGAAGAGAAGAGA
>NW_027187391.1:33645975-33693623 GCF_028583685.1 Petaurus breviceps papuanus
ACACACACACACACACACACACACACACACACACACACACACACAAACGAGTTAATCACACTGGGGCCAGCCAGACCGAGCAAGGGAAACCCTGAGTGGTCTTACATCCCAGGGATCCACCCAGCTCCTGCCCCAAGAGACATTAATGATTAACTTGGAAAGACAATTATTTCTGATTGTGTGGGTTGCTGGGGTGGGTGTCTCTGGTCTCCGACTTCCCTACCTAATTCTGCCCTGAGGCGATCATTGTCTAATCTTTGGCTTAATGGGGAGGGGGGGGGGAGGACTAGATGATCTGTAAAGTCTTTTCCCGATCTAATTTCCTGTAAGTATATGATATTCACGTCCTTTTCTATTTTTCTACGATTTTCTGCTTCTTGTAATGAGGTAAGAAATCATTTAAAGGACTAGATGACTTCTCCCTTTAATTCGATTCAGTTTAACTCAACTCAATTTGATTCAACAAGCTTTAAATAATGGAAGTGCTAGAGAGGTGTCCTGAGTGACACTTTATCTCACTCTTCTCTTGGAGAGAGGAGAATCTACTCTGCCTGACCAAGGTGTATATAAGGATGAGGACAAGAGGAGAGTGTGTTGTAGGGAAGAGGACAAAGAATGGGAAAAGATTACAGAAGTGAGATTGGGATCATAAACAATATTCCTCCAAAAATTTATGAGTGATATCTGGTGAAGATTGAACATCAAGGTCCACCTTGCAAGAGAGAATAAGTTATACCAAAACCTGAAAGGTGTATGAGTGCTTGTGTGTGCTCTTATGGCTGAGTATGTATGTATACACACATATATATACCTGCATATGATACATGTATAAATGGAGGCTTAGTCCAATCTGCTTGATTAAAGAGTTATTGGGAAAACATGTTTGCCTGACTATGCTCATAGATGCCCCAAACTTTGTTACCAGCTGCTGGCAGAACCAGAGCCATCACTAGCTCAGAACATTGGGTCAAACATGCAAAGGGGGACTTTCCTTCCTCTGATAACTGCCATCCTTTTACTTCATTTAGCTTTTGCTAGCTGACTCACACAGTACAACTGCCCCTATGCACACACCTCCCTCTTGTGGCCATGATATTCCTCTCCTAGGGACCGCCTTCCCATCCTGAAAGTGATAAGAAACAGGAACACTGGGAGACGGTATCTTTTCAGGACTGCACCTACAGCTGAGCTATCTTGCAATCTACCTTGTGCACTCCCCACAGCTGCTTTTGCCACATGTGAAAGAATTCCTAGACATGATTGGACAGAGCTACCGCTTCTCTCCTTCAAGATGCCTCTCTAAATCTTTGCCTAGCAAGTAGTATCCCCTCAAATCATCCCCTGATTACTTTAGCAACTTTGTATGTTTCCTATAAATTCATTCATGTAAGGGGCTCAAAGTTTTTGTATTGAGTAAATTCTAGAGCTGATGTATATTAACATGTATTCTTCTTTCAAGGAAACAGAACTTTGAAGGTGGAAGAAGCCATGAAGATGATCTATTCCAACACATCCTCCCTTTACAGATGAGGAAACCACAACATGCAAAAAATGGTTTATTTTGTATAAATCACAGTTTTTAGAGCTAGCTAGGTCATTCAGTGGATAGAGTTCTGGGCCTGGAATCAGGAAAAGCCAAGTTCAAATTCTGCCTTGGATTCTTACTATTTATGTGATACTGGGTGTGTCACTTAATAGTGACTCAGTATCCCCTACTGTAAAATGGGGCATCTGCCTCTCAGGATTGTTGTGAGGATCAAATGAGATAATATTTGTAAAGCACTTAGAGTGCCTGGAACATAGTAGATGCTGTATAAATGTTGGTATTATTATTGTCCAGTCACATAAGATTTAGATAGATATATTCTCCTGATTCTTGACCCAACTAACCTTTGACTAGAACATGTTAAGCACAATAAGGGACTCCCTTTTATTACTGGTTCTATACAACATGTAGACTATGTCTATTATATGAACATCAGATGAAAAGTGAAAATTTGAGGCAAGTTAGAAGGGTTTGTTTCTTGTCATTTTCTTTGGCTCCCTGGAGTCAAATATTCGGGTTGATTAAAAATTTTTTTTGAAGTAATTGGAGGTTCCTCAGATGTCTTATAAATGGTTCTTCTGGTGTCTTATAATTTGAAGTAGATATGTGAAATTATTCAACTGATTTATAATGAAAATGCTAAGATCATTCCAATCTTTAAGATTATCTTGCCTCAAACTGTGAGTTGAGTTATTCAATGAGATCATATTTGAAATTCTAGGTACTTCAGGTAGAAGTCTAAGGAGATGAAAGGTGTGATTTTATTCTCTGAGCATCACTAATAAACTTAAAAAATTAACTAATGAACCAGGTATCTCTGAGTAAAAGAAGTAGATTATATAAATAATGTGCCTAAGTCAAGTTTTGCTCACATGATGTCAAATCAATGATATTTTATGATTTTTTTAGAAGTTATTTTAGATATTTTAGAAGTTAACTATGAGGTCATGAAAAGAAAAGTTAAGTTCAGAATTACAGAGTAAATATTGTTATTTGTTCCATTTCCCATATGACCTTTTTAGACTTTGTTTTGAAGTGTGTATATTAGAATTTACTAAGTTTGTCTACAAGATGCCAAAAAATAAAAATAAAACAACAATGTCATTGGGAATTTTATACAAAGCAATCAACTAGATTTTTTTCTATTTAAAATTCCAAGTAACAAATTTGACTTTTTCACACACACACACACACACACACACACACAAATCCAGCCTAAGAGACCCTCATCTAAAGTACCATTTAATGAAAGTATATTCTAGCACAGTTTAGGATAAAGGAAATGGGTAATGGAAATACTTCTGGAATTGGAATCAGAGAACTTAGGTTACATTACCAGTTTTTCCTTTTGGCACTCATGTGACCATAGACATCTATAAAAGGAGACAACTGGATCAGAGGTTCTCTAGGTGCCCTTCCAGATTTAAACGTGCGTGTGTGTACGTGTACTAGATTTGATCTAAAAGGACAACCTTGACATTTTAAAAAACACAACTTTAAATTACTTTTGAGGGAAGAAAGGTTATAGTGGAAAGAGAGAAAGTCAGTCAATACGCATTTATTACCAAGCACAGAGTACTTAGGGTTTAACCCTCAGCAACAAATCAAGTATCTTGTCAGTACTAGGCTATAGAGAATTACAACCTTCAAGTATCTATATAAGAAACACGTGTTCTGGTGAGATGTAGTTGAGGGTTCCAGGTTCTTCACTAGCTTGTAAACTCATGCCCTACAGCGAATGGTCTCCTTTGTAGCTTATTCCATCACCTATAGTACAAATACTGTTGAATGGATTAATCTAATTCCTTTATTTCTGTGACTTCCCTCATGAGAATATAACATTGTAGATAGAGCAATGGAATTGAAATCAGAAGACTGGATTTGTGAAGTGACTCTCTTCACTGTAATTTCCTTATCTGTAAAATGAATGGGCTAAATAGTGGGACATCCAAGGATCCTTTAAAATCTGAAATGGTCTGCTATTTTAATTAGAAAAACATTTACAATAATCAAAGTGTAATTTATTTTCCTTTTCTTTTTATATTTTCATAGAAGTGTGATCTCATTGATCTGTGTATTCCCTTAAGTGGGGTAGATTGTATCCCAGCTGTATCTTCTCCTAAAGATGAAATGAAGAAAAGTTGCTTATGCTGTTTTTATAAGGGAGAGAATTGCCCAATTGGATATTTGAGTATGTGCACAAATAGTACATTAAAAGACTTTGGAAAAAGTAATATTGCTCTTATTATACTATTATCTATAAAAAAGGGGGGCAATAGGGGTGGCTAGGTGGTGCAGTGAGTGAAGCGCCGGCCCTGGAGTCGGGAGGACCTGAGTTCGGTTCCGGCCTCAAACACTTAACACCTACACACACACACACACACACACACACACACACACACGCACACACACACACACTAGCAGTGTAACCTTGGATAAGTTACTTAACCCTAATTGCCCTCCAAAAAGGCAAAAAAAAAGGGGGGGGCAATGAAGAGTGAATTTATAATTTCCCCTTCAATTAACTTAATATAACATTGCTCTTTTCATTAATGTATTGAATTTATTAAACAGCATGATTGTTAATGTTTCTCCTTCACATATAAGTGACCACCTACTTTTCCCATTCAAGTCCAGTAAAAGACAGTCTGTTAGTATCTCTTATTTAATATGAAATTAAATGTATTTGTAATTAAAAAGAAAGAAAAATGGTCAGACTTATGCAGTACGTGAAAGTAAATAATTTGCAATCTTATGAATACATGAGAACTACCCTTTCAATAGCCATAATGATCTGAATGAGCATGTCTAGGCATAACAAACAAATATAACATATATGAAAATCATTTCAACTAATAAGGATAAATTATATTACCTAAATCTAGGTTATTATATGTTCATTAAGAATATGAAATGTTTTAATCAAAAATAAGCTTGAAATTAATTTCATTTCTGTCAGCAATTGAGATCAGAGGTAATCTGCATGTACTAAGTGGTTTTCCATATATAGAGAGGATCTTTGAGCAGACCATTTCTCAGTAAACTCAGAACCCATCTGAGATGAAGAAGGGTGGTGCGCAAGGAGAAACATACTGTCTCCATATGATACCCAGAGTGAATGGAAGCCCAAATTCTGACTCATTAGATCAATCTACCCTGTCTTTTCTGAGTTCTTGCAGCCTTGGTCAGAACTTTATTTACATTTTAATGATATAAACAAAAATTTTCAATTAAATAAGAAGCGTTATGTTGTGCTGTTTCAAAACTAACTGGGGGGGGGGGGGTGCAGAATATCTATTATAGGCCAAAACAGCCCAGAACAGAAAAATCTGGCTTGTCTGGTTGAATTAAAACATACTATTGATTTGATGCAGTTGTCTTGTGTAAATCCAATCAGAAAATACCATTTTCTCCCTGGAAATCTCATATTCTATATATACATAGGTATACATAGAATGTATGTGTGCTTATATGCTGTCAAAGTGTTAAAGGAACTACTTAATTCTGAGACAAATGAAATTTAATTTGGCAGGGGAAATTTTAATTTGGAACTCAAAATCAAATTATTTTAATATGTTTATATATCTAGAGAGAGAAATTTTTAATTAATAGTGAGGGTTTTTGAAAATCAATTAGCAAAGAATTACTAAATTGTGAATGATTTATTTTAATAACTGATAGTTCTTTTAATTATCTCCTTTGTTCTGTACTCACCAATACAGTTCCCTAAAGGTGATATGATATTGTGGCTAGAAAGCTGGTTTCTAGAGCTAGGGTTCAAGTCCCATCTCTGATCCATAATACCTATGAGACCCTGGGCAAGTTATTTAATTTCTTAATACTTCTGGCAACTCTTTAAGACTATATGTTGCAAAGCAAGGGTTGAGTTGCATAAGTACAAGGAAGTCCTCACTTTGAAGTTCCCTACACTGATGAAATCACATACTAGATTTGAAAAAATTAAAAATTTTCCCTTCACTTCGACAGATCATGTTCACCAAATGAAAAGCTGGTGGTTAGACTGGTGTATACTCTTAGAACAATAACAATAGCTTACCTTTATATCATACTTTAAGATGTTTGAAGTGATTCATATACATTATCTCATTTGAATCTCATGACTATCATTTTATTTTATAGTAGAAGAAAGAGAGATTCAGAGAGATTAGATTATTCATGTGGTCATATAGGTAATCTCAGAGGCAGGATTTGAAACCATTTCCCTACTGACTGTAAGCTCAATGTACTTTCCACTATCCCATGATATCACTCAAATGTCTATCAGGACACTATTTCAAAAGCCCTGAAAGATGTTGCTGTGAGCACTAATAATACATTCATTTGACTAGAATGTGGTGCCAAGAAGGCTACTGGCTCAGGTTTGATGCCTACATGAGTTAGTTTCATTCATCTAATGGTCATAGACTGTCCCCTTAGCTCTAGGTCAGTATCTTGTGGACTATTTGCTTACTTTAGGGTACAAGCAAGAAGATGGATATATCTCAGCATGAATCTATCTGCTAGAAGTTCAAAGGACATGTTCTGTGATAATGGGGCACTGCAATTAACTAGACAAAAATTAGCTACAAGTTTTAAAACAAATGAGTGAAGATTTTTATGTGGCTTTCTGATTATTCTATTTTAATTGCCATTCCCAAAACATTTGGAGGAGAGAAAGAAGTAGATAAAAAGAAAAGAAGTGGATTTTTGAAGCAGGAAAGTGGTTTACAAGTATATCTCCACTATAAAGGAAGTGATCTTGGCACTGCTAAATGAATTGAATCTTTGTTATCCTTTATGGTTTTCTTCTTTTTTTTAAAGCAATTGGGGTTAAGTAACTTGCTCAATGTTACACGGCCAGTTATTATTTCTGGGTGTGGTGCTGAGTATCTGAGCCCGGATTTGATCCGGGTCATCCCGACCCTGGAGCCGGTGCTCTTACTTGCTGTGCTACCTGGCCGCCCCATTATGGTTTTCTTCTGAAATAGACATGGGTCTGATGTTTTGAGTTTGCTATCCTAACAGTCCATATCCTCTACTTCTAAAGAAAGAAGATTATCACTAAGGTGTATTTATGATTGAAGTAACAAAGCAAAAATATATTTTTAAAATAACTACAATTACACTCTAAACAGTCTCCTGAATTTGGTGTAATATTCTTATGTGCAGTAATAATTCATATTATAGTCACAACTCTCTAGTTTTAAAACTTCTCATTTTAAAACATTCTCTTTTTTAAAGACATATAAGACATTCTGTCACAGATAATAAATATTGCATTATTTTAATCTCTATCATATATTAATAAATATGCCTCTGTGTCTTCAAGTATTTGAAAGGTTATCATGTGGAACAGAAAATAGACCTTTTTTTTACACTGGAGTCTAGAACAAGGAGCAATAGCAAGATCAATTGCAAAGAGGCATATTTAGTCTTTTAAAATTTATATAAATCTGTCCATACAACTTTTCTCCTACCCTGAATTGAACAAAAAAAAAAATGAGGAGGGGAAGGAAAAAGAAAGAAAATCCTTATGCCTGGTCCAACTAAACAAATTCTCCCATTTGACATGTCTGAAAATATGTGTCCCTCTGCATTTTAAGTTCATTGCCTCTCTGCAAGAGGTGAGGGGTGCGTTCTATCTTCAGAAATCACAATGCTGGAGAGGGGAGGAGAGGGAGGGAGAGAAAATTTAGAACTCAAAATCTTATGGAAGTAAATGCTGAAAACTAAAAATAAACAAATAAATACATTTTCTTTAGAAAAAGAAATCACAACACTGTGTCTAGATTCCATGTTTGAAAAATCACAGTGGTTGTTTTTGACATGGTCTATATTTTCTTAATACTGTATGCAAATATTCACTTTTTTTTTTACAAAGCTAGTACTTTTTTCCTCTACTTACAAGACCATTATTTTTGTTTAAATCATACTGTTTTTGTAAAGTATGACTACATAGGATGAATCAATACTCATATCTATTTCTAGATTGTGGTTCCATGATTAAGTATGTATGCAATACACTTATTTGCCATCTTTCCTTCTCTGCTCAAAGGTTCCTAAATCCAATCACTCATCTTTACTAAGCAATTTATCACAAGGAGATCATTCAATGGTTCTCTGTCTTTATGAACCAGGTGACCTTCTGACAATCATAAATGTTAAACAGAGAGGAAGTTTGGAGTGTTGGATAGATGCCTGACCTTGGAGTCAGGAAGACCTACCTAGGCTGAAGAGCTCTTTCTGATGCATACTAGCTATGAAACCATGAGCAAGTCATTTTTATCTCAGGCTCAGAAAACTTTCCAAGTCTCTAAGTTACAGAAGAGTTGCTAACCTGCATTGGGGAAGGGGGTTCCCTATGCAGTTAAAGTGATGGGTCCATATTCCTGCCAAAAATATTAAATACCAATAAATCATAATATATAATATGTTATATATTATATAATATAGCATATAATATGTAATAAATCATAAACTAAAAATGTTGCCATAAGTAATGATGGTAGATTGCTTTAGTAAACCTGTGTGTGTGCATTGTGTGTGTGTGTGTGTCTGTGTTCCAGAATTAAGGCATATTAATTCTTACCTGCCACACTGCAACTGAATCAGCTATACCAGAGAGTATGCCTGAGGGATTTAATCCTTTCAATTCTAGAACACCTTACCCTTATTACCTATGTTACCCTCACTGGTAAGTGTCTCCCGTGGCATGCTATAACTAACCAATATGTTTCATTTTATAGACTGTCCATCTTCTTGCCTAATGTTGTCATGGTCCCCCTCACCCCCATCCTTCCAGCTCTTGAATTAAAATAAATAAATAAAAATAAAATTTCTTTGTTCCTACAAAATATGTGTCTATCAATTCCCCTATGACCATTCAACATTCCTGTGACTTTCCAAGCCAAAACATCCCTCCTTGGTCACTATTCCCAAATATTCATGTGTATGTGTGTTCCTCTATTATTAGGATAAAACTGCTGATAACTGCTAGAAGACAGAGACCTTATAGTTTTGTGTTTGTATTCCAAGCCCTTAGCAAAATGTTTGGCAATAAGTGCTTTTTTATTCATTTATTAATTAAAGATTGTCAATGACAATTTCCCCTATAGCAGGGACAGGGAAAATGTGCTTTCTGATTGAAGCAAAAGAAAATGACTCTGCGATCTATCTATTAGTATCACAATGCATCAAGATATGAAGATGAAGTCTGCTGGGGAAAAAAAGTTAGAGGATTTGGATTCAAATCTTTGGGCTACCATTTCCTCCTCGTGATCTTAGACAAGTCATTTCACTTCTCTAGGACTCAGTTTCCTGGTCTATAAAATAAGGGAGTTAGACTCTCTGACCCCTTTAAATCCAAGATCTTATTAAAAATCAAACAAACTCTTATTTTGACACACGCTGAATTAGGTGTTAAGGACAAAAATACCAAAACAAAAGTTTCTATCCTCAAATAATTTATTTTTACTTTGTTAGAAAATACTAACTTATAATTAGTTGAAAGGAAATTCCTCAGGAAGAAAGAGAAGTTCTCTATCACTGGCTATCTTCAAGGAAATCTGGAGAACAGTTCATCAGCAAAGTTGAAGGTGGCGCTAGATGACCTCCATAGTCCCTTTCATTTATTGGATTCAAGTATGTATAATCCTATCCC
Source organism: Petaurus breviceps papuanus (assembly GCF_028583685.1). NCBI lineage: Eukaryota > Metazoa > Chordata > Mammalia > Diprotodontia > Petauridae > Petaurus > Petaurus breviceps. The sequence goes on from NW_027187391.1 coordinate 33,655,182, forward strand.
TGGAGAATATCAAGCAAGCAAGCATTCAACAAGTATTTATAAGCACTTGCTATATGCTGGACACAATGCTAAGTACTGGGAATAAAAGATACGGTTCCATCCCCTAAGGAGTGTACATTATAAGGTGGTGGGATATGCAGAAATGGAATATATAAATAACTATGTACATACAAGCTATAGTAAAAGGAAGGTGATCTGAAACAGGAAAATATTAACAGCAAGAGGGGTCAAGAAAGGTCTCTTAAAGAAGGCAGGATTTGAGCTAAACCTTGAAGAAACCAGGTAAAAGGTAAAAGTGAGGAAGGTATGAAAAATGCTCTAAGTCATTATTGTTTAGAGAAATGTAAATTTAAACAACCTTGAGATATTTTACACCTATGAGATTTACTAAAATGATTGGAGGGGAAAATGACAAATGTTGGGGGGGATGTAGAAAAAAATGGGACACTAATTCATTGTTGGTGGAATTGTGGACTGATCCAAAAATTTGGAGAGCAAGTTGGAATTGTGCCCAAAGAATTATTAAACTGTCTATCCTTGGACCCAGCAATACCACTACTAGATCTATTTCCAAAGATGATTAGGGAAAAAGGAAAAGGACCTATATGTTCTAAAATATTTATAGCACCTCTCTTTGTGGTGGCAAGGAACTGGAAATTTCAGCGATGTCCATCAGTTGCAGAATGATTGAACAGACTGTGGTAAGTGATTATGATAGAAAATTACTGTGCTGTAAGAAATGATGAGCTCAATGATTTTAGAAAAAACATGGAGAGACTTGCACAAAATAATGAAGAGCAAAATGAGCAGAACCAAGAGAACACTGTATACAGTAATAGCAATATTGTTCTAAGAATGACTTTGGGGGCAACTAGGTGGTGCAGTGAATAGATCACTGGCCCTGGAGTCAGGAGGACCTGAGTTCAAATTTGACCTCAGACACTTAACACAAAAAATTTAGCGGTGTGACCTTGGGCAAGTCACTTAACCCCAACTGCCCTCCAAAAAGCAAAAAAGAATGGCTTTGAGTGAATGTCATTTTGGCTATAATAAATACCCAAATTAACTATAAAGAACATATGAAGAAAAGCACTACCTGCCGCTAGAGAAAGAACTGATAAATGGTAATATGCATAGAATAATTTTACATACATATATTTATATTTATGTACCTATTTGTGTCTAATGGTAGCCATCTCTAGGATGGTAGGTGGAATGAGGAGGGAAGAAAAAAGGGGAAAAAGAAATGTACATGATAATTTTATTATGTATTTAAAAGGAATAACAAATTATATATAATAGATTTGCAGTTTTATGTGCAATCATCTTTTTTATTATGTTATATTATGGAATTGCTTATTTTATTCCAAAAATTAAAAATAAAACAAAATATTTTTTAAAGTGAGAAGACAGAGCATTCTAGGGATGGGAAACAGTACAAAGACACATAGACAGAAGATAGTGTGTCCTATTTGAGCAACTAGAAGGTAGCCAGTGTTGCTGGATCACAGAAGATGGGGAGGGGAGTAAAATATAGGAAGACTGGAAAGGTAGAAAGGGACCAGGTTATCAAGAGAGTCATAACATAGCTTGCCTCTATACTACAGACTAGAACACACTTTGCCATTTGATGCTGGGAGCAGTAAGGTAGAAGAAAACATCAATAAGTATGCTCCCTCAGTTTTCTCTGGGTAACACCCTTAACTACACAAGATTACTAAATGAAGTGATGAGAACACAGTTACTGCTAATTGGTTGTACAACATTAAGCATGACTTCAAGTAGTTACTAACTGGTCTCCTAGCTCTGTTAAAACACAATCATAAGTGTATAAGATGATATAGAAAACAAATGAAAGAAGTTTTCATTCTCTCTATCCTTCTTACCCCCACAGTTGATCAATTTCCATGTATTCAGTATCCATTTCATGGAGTCAAGTACTTCAACCAGCTTAGCTCAAAAATGAGCAGATGCAGTATTAAAATACATAGTCATCTTATAGTGAGCTTAAAATTTCTATATATCAGTATTTCATGAAACCAAATAACAATGATTTTTTAAAGTTTACATCCATTACAGTGGTGGCCAGGGATGGAATCATCAAACTAAGTTTCTGTGAAACAAAAGCTTCCACCAAAGTCCTACCACTGGGCACTATTGCGTTGCAAAAATGACTCTGAATTCTGCAAGGTCATGGCAATAAAGCACAAGCCCTGGTTAGAAGCTAGAGGCAACCTGGTCATGTAGTAAATACTGTTAAACTTGGAATCAGAAGACCTGAGTCTAAACCCTGCCTTAGTGACTAACTGAATGTGCATCCCTGGATAGTCACTTACCATCTCTTTGCACCAGTTTTCTCATTTGTAAGTTGGGGATAATAGTAGCTCCTATTCTAAAGGGATGTATATAAGATAACATGTGAAGTGATTTACTTGCCTTAAAAATGCTATGCAAACCCAAGTTATTAGTATTACCAAGCTGGAAAGACTTCAAGTACAGTGTCAGGGACAGTCTATATTATCTGTCCCTCTTATGAGGACTAAGTGGTGCAGTGGATAGAGCACTAGTCTTGCAATCAGGAGGATTCATATTCACAAGTTCAAATCCTGCCTCAAATATTTAGTAACTGTGTGACCCCAGGCAAGTCACTTAACCCTATTTACCTCAGATTTCTCATCTGTAAAATGAGTGGCAGAAAGAAATGGCAAACCACTCCAGTAGTTTTGACAAGAAGACCCCAATATGTGGTCACAAAGAGTCAGACACAACTGAAATGACTGAACAACTTATGTCTTATTTAGCTAAGAGAGAATTGTTACAAGGTTGGTTCCAAAGTGATGAATTCTTTAGCCACAACTCTTGAAGTCTATCTTCTAAATCATGGAGAGGTTTTGAATACCCAGAGAGATGATAAAACATTGAAATATTGAATAGAAAATTATAGGCTATTAAAATGTTCTTGCTTTGTGGAGTTTTGGCTGTTCATTTTTGTTTCTCCAGTGAAAAAGAGTAATATCATATTAAAGGTGCCTAATGAAGAAAGAAAAGGGAGAGAAGAAGAAAAATCAGGGGGTGTTTGCTATTACTTTCTACAAAATTAAACATCAGAGAAAAATGTCAGTAATAAATTATTCATTTTTAAATACTGAGAATAAAGGCAGCTTATAGGAAGGAAATAACATTTGTTAAGAACCTACTACTATCAGGCCCTGTGCTAAGCAATTTACAATTATTATTTCATTTAATCCTCACAACAAACCCTGGGATTTTGGTGTTTTTATTGCTCTTATTTTACTACTGAGGAAACTGAGGCAAATTGTGGTTAAATGACTTGCCCAAAGTCACACAGCTAGTAACGTCCTGACATGAATTTGAACTCAGGTCTTTCTGACTACAGACCTACTGCTCTTTCCATTCCACCTATTTACCTTTTTGAGGATTTTTCTTAGATTATGATAGCATTAGAAATCTGGTTTATTTTCATGTGCTCAGAAATCAAAATGTGTTTTTTTAAACCTGTCAATTTTGGAGCAGCTAGGTGGTGCAGTAAATAGAGCACTGGCCCTAGAGTTAGGAGGACCTGAGTTCAAATCTGGCCTTGGACACTTAACACTAGCCGTGTGACCTTGGACAAGACACTTAACCCCAGTTGCCCTACCCTCCCCCCTACAAAAAAAGGCAAAAAAAAAGCCCTGTCAATTTGATGAGATACTTCATTGTGAGCTGGGTACTTTAATGAATAATAAAGAACTTTCAGACAATATTAATTTTAATGGCAATTCAGCATATATTTATTGAGCAATAATGCAATAATTGAGCAATAATAACTCTATGCAAGCTAATGAGCTAGACACTATGCATTAACTTTTAGAAACATGTCACACCAAATTAAGGCTCAAGAATAGGTACTAGTAACATTTAGATTGACAGAGATTGAAAGACTATCCATGTTTATATAATTTGCATAAACTTTTAAAGTCTACTGATGCACTTTTTCATATGGCTTAACTGCTTTATAAATTAGATGATTTGTCTAAATATAAAAATCAACATGAAATTCACCTTCATTTGGGGTACCTACACAAAAGAAGGAAAGCTTCAATTTTATGAAGTGAATAATTCACCCATTTCATTGTTACCAGCCAAGCAATCATAGCCAGCAATAACTCTATTGAATTAAATTAAAAAGGCAGTTGATTAACTTTCTAACTATGAGTTAATTTTGAAGGGACACAATGGAGACATAAAATGACAAGTGCAAGCTTTGACGACATTACAAAATTATCAAGGTCACCATATCTTGCCAGTTGGACATATAAGGAAACTAATCTAATGGAAAATTCTCCTCTATCAAGATTCCATTAAATACTCCCTGGATTGACTATTGGCCTTCAGTATTCACTTAAATTTAGAAATAGAAGGAATTAAGAAGACCATTAAAAATGGAAATGGTAATAGTAGAGACAGGAAGTGATTAGATTAAAAATAAGGATTTTTAGGAGATATAGGATCACGATAAGAATGAAATGAATTCTGACCTTCTTCCGGTGGTCTTGATAGCTTCAGGTCTGTGTGCAGATAAAGTCATTTCATAATGCCAACAATGAACATACTTTAGAATTACAATTAGCTGGCCCTTTTTTAAAATATGAGTTTATTTAATTTGTCTTAGTGCAATGGGTTCATAGAGAAAGGTTAACTTCTGAAATCAATAGGTATTTGGAATATCCTGAAGAAGATGAACATCTAACCTCAGGAACAGCAGCAAGGTCAGCATCTTTTACCTCTTTTACCTGAGCAGAAGAAAATTTCTCTTAATCTATTCTTTTTATTTTTGAGATTTAATTCCTAATAATTCCCTGACAATATTTTTATGTCTATACAAGGATTCCTTTATCAACAGTCAAAGATTAATTACACAGATTATGAGCTCCTTGAGAGTAAAGACTTTTTGCTTTTTTTTTATATCAGTGCCTGGCACATAATAGGAACTTAATAAATATTGATTGATTGATTGATTGATTTGTCTATCAATTAAATACAAAACTATTTTCTTGAAATTACCTAAATTTGCTAAAAGATAACTTTTAGAACAGAGTTTAACAAAGTTTTTGAGCAGAAAAAATAAAATGTTTCCATCATTGCCTGATCTTAGAAGCCTCTTTAGTTTATCAGCACCATGGTCAGTGGGACAGTGGGAGCCCGGAGCTGAATCAGCACTGTATGAAGGGAAAGAGCCAAGCTGTTTTCAATTAAACAGTTTTGCCTTCCTCTTGTAGTCAGACCAAAGAATTGAAATAGGGAGTTGTACAGTCTACTAGTAATAATTAATACACTAGTCATCATTGTAGAGCCTTGTGGTAGATTAACAGTATCCAGATTTTTTTTTTTAAAAAGAAGTTATCTTTCTAAGAGCATTCTGATATAATGGTTTTCCAAATATCACAATCTAAGAAAATTTAGAAATACAGTAATAACATACACAATTTCATGTATTTAAAATATTAAACAAAACATTACTTCAGCTATATGGATGACATCAATGGCATTGTATGGTTTTACTAGAAAGCACATTAAACAGCTATTCCATCTTGTCAAAACTTTCTTCAATAACAGCAAAATATCATTTGATAAGTGTAAAACTCTTAAAATGTGCCAAGGAAGAATAGAGATTGGAGGTTTTGATTTTGCATATGGATGTCAAATGAATGGATGAAGGTGATACTTAAAAATTCCTTGCTCTTTTCCAGGCAAGACACATCAAGCATACCATTATCAAGGAGAAAGGCTTGCAAATACTAGCTTCAATATATTCTTTGATCATGATGAAATGAATGTCAGTGGATTTGGGCATCCACACAAAAACCCACATAATATTAATAAAACAGGTCTCATCATGCCACGGCAGTTTTAGAAGCTAACATGTCCTTCCCAAAAAGGAGGAAGACTATTGATAGATATTCTCAGAGCATGTGACATACAGATTAAAAAATTATAGAAATGTATTTGGAATAAACAGATGGAATTTCACAAAGAAACAGTAAAAGATGACAATGTATATATGCCACTGAGTTTGTCAAAGTGTAATTTTTAATGACTTATTTATGGACATATACATAGGATCCAAAATTGGAATCAAATAGTGCCTCATGGATTGTATCCATATGAACTTTACCAACAATATGACAACAACAATTAAACAAATGGAAGAATTATGTAATGTTTTTTGAAACTGAAGGGCATATGATAGGGATTCAGGATCGGGCCAATACCACCAGAAAGTACAGAAGAGTTATCCTCAAGGAACCTGGATTTATTGATGAACATAGATTATGCAGAGTTATGGTGAAAATTATACAACATATCACTGCAGGTTGGAAAAATCTATCAAATACCCGAGAGAAAGACATACCCACATGACTAGAATTATACGCTAGAAGCTCACTCTGTTTTATGAATTAACAGAGGATAAATAACAGTGTTAAAATATGCAAACCACAAAATATCCTTGACATTTCAGCAAATAAACTGAACCAGAACATCATTAAAAACAGAGTTACTGACCACCACCATTGAGACATAATATTGATCCATAGAATTTTAAGAACAATGTTTTTAGTAAATGCACCCAAACTGAATATCCATTATTTCCAAACTACATTGAATGAAAAGTTTTTTAATATAAATACCTAGCAGAAAAATTAAAACAATTTGGGGAAAAGATGAAATGTATGATATCTCATGTCTCAATGATGCCTTCCATGAGTCTAAAAAAAGATGAACTTATATCCCAATAATCTTATTCAACTATAAGAAGCACTCAAATTTAGCCACCTGTGAAATTGTCCTCAAAACATTAACCATAAAGGTTTAGCAGAATAACATCCCTGGATCATTTGTATTTCATCAAAAGAAGAATGAGACAAGAGTGATAATGATGCTCTCCCTCTCTCCTTGTCCCTTTCCCTCTCCTCCTTCCCCCTCTACCTCCCCACTCTCTCTTCTTACCTCCTTCCCTCTCCCTTCTCTCTTTGTCTCTATGTGTCTATATATGTATATATACATATACACATACATACACACATATGTCTATACTTATACATAAACTTTCCAGTTTACCAAGTATTTTCACATAGACTATCTGATTTTAGTCTTATAGTAAGTCTGTGAGGTAGATGGAATATGCATTATTAACCCAATTTAACAGAGGAGGAAACTGAAGCTCAGAGAAGTTTTGCAATTGGCCCAAAGTCACAGAACTAATACATGGAAAAGTCAGTTGTCCTGACTACAAGTCCCATGCCCCATCTACTGCTAATCCCACCACATATATAAATGCCTACTCTGCCTACATGTGAAATCATCACTGGTATGAAAAGAATATTGCCCATCATTCAATCAAGTGGAGCAGTTGTATTCATTAATTCCTCACTCTCATTTGTCCTTATTGTGGCAATGGACTAATAGAACTCTACTACTAATTTTTTTTTCTTTGTTTCTTTCAGAAGGATGAAAGTATCTAACAAAGCAGGCATTGGTATCAATAGCTTTGGAGAAACAATATTTTAGCTTTTTTTCAATCAATTTAAACCAGGAAAAAACAGTATCTTCTCTCTCCTGATAACATCCCAGAGTCTACTCTATATCCTTTTACTATTAATATAAAAACATCCAAACAGATGAACAAATATCCCCTGGAGAGCTATTTACTCTGCAGTTAACCAATGAAAATGAAAATCTTGATTATTTTACTTTAGGAGCAAAATGCTTCTACTACTGCTTTTTACATTCCTGTAACCATCTATAATTTAAAGTAAGAGCTTTACTTGCAACAAATGTGTATTGCATTTATGTAAGTATTATCCACAATTTACATCTGTGGAAACTGAAGCTGAGATAGTGTAGCGGCAAGCACCCCTGCGTCCCCAGGGTGGCTGCCAACACAGGTTCTTAGGAAAGCAACTCAAAATGGGTTAACAAGCTTACTTTAATTAATCAAACATATATCATTTACCTAGTTCAGGAGGAAAAGGTCAGCACCCCGAACTTCAGAATATACAGAGGTTACAAGCATAAGTTACAAGAACATTTCAACAGACAGGCTTCCAAACTGTCCAATTATTACATACATCCATATCTAATTCTGATTACCAGAGAGGGAAGCATCAACATCTGGGTTTTCAAAGCCGGGGGGCTCTCAACAACAGCTGCCCAGAGTCTCTTCTGGTCAAATCATACAACACTTCTCAAAGTGAGCCCCAAAACAAAGCCTCACATCAGGGATTATATAGCCTTCTCCTGGCTCAGAGAATGTAACAACCTTCTTGACCTACTGCCCAATCACAAAGTATCTCCTGAGAAACAAGCCTCCCACCACAGGCTCCAGGTGCATGTAAGCCTAGGGGCAGGGAAGATCTTAAAAATTTACATTCCTATAACTGAGAGTTGAAGGGACTTGTTATATGTGCTAGTAAATAACTGAACTAAGACTCAAATTAAATTATAGTCTAAGTCCAGAATTCTTTTCATGAAACCAAACAACCTGTATCTCCTAATTTATTAAACACCTATTTTGCCAATATCATATAAAGATAAGAATATGTCTGTTCTTTGCAATTTACAGTCTTAGAGAATGACCTAGAGCACCAAGAGATTAAGTGACTTATCCAAAGTCACTCATATTTCAGAAGCTAGAGTTAACCTGAAGTCTTGGTTCTGAGGCTGGCTCTCTTTTGAGCAACAACAGAAATTGTCAGTGTTTGAAGAGATTTTAAAGACTAAGCACTAGGCAGAGTAGGCAGAGATCAAGGGAGTAAAGAGAAAGAGAGTATGAAAGGAAGACAAATCCCTGATCTTGAGGAGCTTTTAATCCTATTGGAGAGGTAAATTTTATATATATGAAACACCAGGAAAGCAGCATGAGGCAATATATGTATGTGTGTGTGTGTTTTTGTGTCCAAGAGCTGGCTCCTATAGAATTAACTTCAATAAGTTCTCTATACCAAGTGTCAAACTCAAAAAGAGTTCAACACAAAATGATACATAAGGATTCCTGCCTTAGAAAACTACATATTCATACTATGTTCTATTGAATTTTTATTTCATTAAATATTTCCAATTATATTTCAATCTGGTTCAGCCACATTGGAAAATCTTGTAACTAGTAGTTTGACATCTTTGCTCTATACTTCAGAAAGGAGACAGATCATTATGAATGTTCTTAGTCATGAAAAGGATTCATGGAGAATGTGTGGTCTAATCCAAGCCTGGAACAAAATAGAACTCAGATTAGCAGAAAGGAATAGTGGTGCCTATTCTAGGTAAAGGAATATGAAGATCACAGTGCAAGAAAAAAACCTCACTGTTTTCCATATATTCATTTGAGCATATATGCTCATTCCCATAGATTTTGTGAGAATGAGCATGGAGTGTATGGAGAACAGTAAGAGATGAGACATAATGAAACTCTGTGAGTTTGTAGATATAGAGCTAGAAGGTACTTTAGAGGTCATGAAATACAAACTTCTGGTTTTTACTTATGAGGAAACTAGGGCCCTAAGAGATTAAGTGACTTTTCTAGGGTCACACAGATAGCAATTATCTGAGACAGGATTTGGACACATCTTTATAATTCTGAGTCTAGTATTCTATCTACTTTATCACAATGGAGAAAGGAGTTCAAATAACAAAAAAAAGTCTCCAAAATGTGTTTTTCATAAGTACAAGAACCCCTTCCACCACATACAAACTCTACAACTTAGAAGACACCGGCCCTGAAGTCAGGAGGACCTGGGTTCAAATCTGGCCCCAGACACTTAACACTTATTAGCCATGTGACTTTGGGCAAGTCACTTAACCCCAATTCCCCAATTGCCCTGCCCTCCTCCCTCCAAAAAGCAAAAAAAAAAATTTAAAAAGAAAGGCACTTACTAAAGCTCAGAGAGGTCAAGAGACTTGTCCATGGTCATAAAACTAGTCAGTGCCAGGGGGTAAGAACTGAACTTAGGTCTTCCCACCTCTAAATGCAGCATTCATTTCCCCTATACCATGCTATCTCTTACAAATAGGAAAAAATGATTACATTTATAAAAAGAGCTTTCAGTTTCCTAAACCGTGTTATATACATTAACTCATTGGATTCTTAATTCAACCCTGAGCATCCTTATTTTACAAGTGAGGAAACTGAGTCTCAAAGAAAGTAAATGGCTTGTTCAAGATCACAAAGTAAATGACAGAGCCAAGATTTGAATACAGAACTCACTTCAATTCTGGTACTGTTCCCACCATACCATGATGTCTGCTTCTAAAATAGTGTAAGCCCATTGGTGTCTTCCATCTGGGGGCATCTTCCATTTACACTATGTCTACAATTTTTTGCAATTTACTTCCCCCATTCAAATACAAGCTTCTTGAGGTCAGGGACTATCTTGTTGTCTTTCTTTGTATCCCTAGCACCTAGTACCTGGGTACTTGCTTAATGAATGTTTATGACTAATTGACTGACTAGACAGAGCAAAGTAACAGAGTAATACTAGTTAATAAGGGGCCTTGGATACCAACACCAGTAGTCTCAATTTGATCACATGGGGAAGATGGGTACAAGTATAGGTTTCCAAGCAGAAGGTCAGGTAGATAGTGCAGTGGATAGAGTGTCAACCCTGAAATCAGAAACACCTAAGTTCAAATCTGATCCCAGACACTTATTAAATAGTTGTGTGACCCTGGGCAAGTCACTTAACTCTGTTTGCCTCAGTTTCTTCTTCTGTGATATGAGCTGCAGAAGGAAATGGTAAATCACTCCAGTATCTTGGCAAAGAAAACCCCACATGGGAACATGGAAGGTTGGACACAACTGAACAAGAGCAAGTAGAAATTAGTGTGATAAGAATCACAGTTTGGGGGGGAATAAAGTTGGTAGCAGTTCATGAAGCAAAGAGAACAATTAAAAGTCTATTGTGGTTATCTGATCTGAGTGTATGAAGATCTAAAATAATGCCTCGTGTTTTGGAGATTATCATTTAATTGATTTTTGACTCATTGATGCTGCTGAAATCAACCCAACCATTTCATCATTTCATGATATCATAAATGCATCTTGCAAACTAGGAACTGTAGCTCCCTTCAGTATCTTGATATTAATCGTACTGAGTCACCAGTAGATGGTGGTGTTGAATAAAAATTTTCCTGACTCATGTGGTCTATTAGGAATACCAATTCTATCCTGGCCTGAAGAACAAACACTTGATCTGTGGTCTAAAATAAGTAACATTATAAGGACTTCTAACCCCTATCTATAATCCTTAACCTTTCCCTCTCAGCAAAAGACCTTACCTTCTACTTTGCCCAGAAGATAGAAATTGTCCACCATGAGAAATGAGTTTGGGATGAGGGAGTCAGGGCTAAAAAGTGTAGAGAGCTTTTTCTAGGAGTAAGACTTTGAAAGGAAGAAGAAATCCAGAATGAAAACTGAAGGAAATTTTAGGATCAAATAAGGTTTTTCTTTTTATTAAGATGGAACAAACATTAGCCTATTTTGAGGCAGCTTGCAAATTAAATTTTTTATTTTGTACATTTTCTGTACACATTTAGTTATAGACATGCTGTCTCCCTTAAGTTCCTTGAGGGCAAGGGATATCTCCTTTTTCTCTCAGTAATGCATAGCATTGGGCCCAGAATACAGTAATTAATTAATTAATTGCAGTTTGGTTGAGGGTACACATGCTAGCATACAAATGATGCTTCCTGGAAAGCCTGTCCAAAAGTCTCATTATTTCTGATTCAGTATATATTTCAACTTTGAAACTAAAATTAATTTTTAAAAAGCAAAGAATGTTTCCATATTCTGAGTCCAGCATTGCCTTTTCCTTGAACTTCTTTTTAAATGTCTCTTTCTTCTTCTTCTAATTTAGCAATGAGCTGGGACCAATAAGTCATCAGTTCAAAGTCAATAATGTAGCAATGCTTCCTGGGTTGTGTTTCAAGTTTAGTTTACAGAGGTTAGTAAAAAAAGCTATTGCATCAGGGCAGCTAGGTGGCACAGCAAATGGAGCACCAGCCCTGGAGTCAGGAGGACCTGAGTTCAAATCCAGCCTCAGATACTTGACACATACTAGCCATGTGACTTTGGGCAAGTCACAACACTGTTTGTCTCAGTTTCCTCATCTGTAAAATAACCTAGAGAAGGAAGTGCCAAAATACTCTAGTATCTTTTCCAAGAAAACCCCAAATGGGGTCATGAAGTGTCAGACACAACTGAAAAACAACTGAATGACCAGAATATGAAAAAGTGTTGGATGTTTCATGACCTTGACAAGTTGCTTCACTTCCTTGGACCTCAATTTCCTTGTCTCTAAGTCATGTCAATAATCATTTATTGAGAGTTTACTACGTGTCAGGCACTGTCTGCAAGAAAAGGGAACTGGATTTGCTCCCACTGAAACCTGGTTCCCCACATATTGATACAGTAGGCAAGGTCACCTAGACACCAGCCATTATCTTCTCCAGCATTGAATATACCTTCATTCACACTGTGCGCGCGTACACACACACACACACACACACACACACACACACACACACACACACACACACACACACACACCTGGTCCTGGAGGAGGAGATGGAATATTTCTTGCTCCCTACTACCTGCCTCCCCAACACTCTCCTTCATGTGTAATTCTCTTTATTTTTATTCAAATTATCATATACCTAGGTGGACAACTGAAAACTCCAGGATTCTTTAAATACTCAAATTCCTCCTTCGGCAGTAGGCCTTTCCCATTCCACTTAAATCCCCCAGGTGCTAATGCCTTCCCCATGGAGATTACTTCCCATCCACTCTGTATACATAAGTAGGTCTTGATAAGTGTGAATAAGTCCCGTAAAGTGGTCACATGCATTCAAATTTACACTATTTGAAGTTATAATTATGTCAAGTATAGTGATTGGTTCCATCCCAGAGGAAATATGCAGTGTGAATTCAAATAATATGACCAATTCATGGGATTTGTTATCCACACTAATTGGGATGTACCTTATAGATACCTACTTATTTCAATGTTGCTTCCACCATTAGAATGTGAGTTTCTTGAAGGAAGGAACTGGGGTTGGTTTGTTTGTTTTGCTTTTCTCTATACATCCAGCTTAGCACAGTGCCTGCCACAAAATTAAAAACTAACTGAAAATGATTATTGCTTTGTCTATTCCTTCTTCCTCTTTGTTTTGTTTTAGCAATCAGGCAGCACAATGTGTTGTGGGATCAGTTGCAAAATTCAACTGTTTCAATGACATTTCTTTCCATAAATAAAAGGTGCAAAGTCTGTGACACATTCCCCTAAGTACTCTTCAGGGTAGCAGTAACCACTTGAACATAGCCATCTGCTGAAATTGGAGTACTTTAGGAAACTATCAGGACTTCTTAGGATTATAAAACATCTGTTCTTCAAGACTTGGGCTTTTTTGTGGGAACTAGATGTTAAAATATGTAGTGAATAATTACATAGATCAGGTGGGAGACACTGTGAATCATTTGTGTGTCATGATGACCTCATATCTATCATCCAGTTGGTCTGTCAAAGGTCAATGTGTTAGTTCCTGAGTTTATATGCATTCCTTTCACTTCTCAACAAAATTGTTTATTTTATTGATGCCTTCTGCCCTCCATGTAAAGGTGCTCAATAAATGTTCCCTGAGCTGGAAAAGAACTTCTGTACAAAGGATGTTTTTTAAAATCCAACTTTGGGGGGGGGGGAAGAGTAAATCAAACATTATTATCACTTTGCTGGCCTCAATAAGCACTATTTATAAGTGCTAATATTGAAGATACTGAATATCCTATTGAAGATAGCAATCATCAGTTAATTAAATACATTATAAGAGTAACACAATTTTTAGCATGATTATGGATCTCATTTAAGAGTCTCAGTGTGATGCAACCAGGATAATGTAATCTACAAATAGGAGAATCTGCTGGACTTTGCCATCTTACACAGATTCTCTGTTCACCTTTGACTCTGCATTCAGTCGCCTGCCTGGTATTCTTCATGGCTTCTTGCTAAACAAGTTTTATTTTCATTTGTTTTTCTTTGGGGGTGGGGAGAGAAAGAAGGCCAAAATGACTTTTAGAGGATTGCCCAGAGATTTTAGAGTACTGACTAGAGTCAGTAAGACCTGAGTTCAAATTCAGCCTCAGACATTTACTAGCTCTGTGATCATAGATGTCACTTAACCCTGTTTGCCTCAGTTTCCTCATCTGTAAAATGAGTTGGAGAAGGAAATGGCAAACCACTCCACTATCTTCACCAAGAAAAATCCAAATGGGGTCACAGTCAGACATGAGTGATTAACAACTGAACAGAATTCTGATTAATTCATTCTTGTACCTCTTTTGGCTCTCCTCGAGATTCTCTGGACTTCTCTAGGTCTATTCTCACAGGATTCTCATCCTAGATGAGATCTCTGTGCAACTTCTTGATTAATAAGTGCCACTAACTTCCATTAGAGGAAGTGCCTGAGCCAGCCCTGTTCTGTCTCCTCTTAGCTTCAATCCTAACTTTTCCAACTTCTCCACTTTGCCACCTCCCATCATTTTCAGTTTTTTACAATTCTTTTTTTTTATGTGTTGTCTTCCCCTATGAGAATATAAACTCCCTGAGAGCAGGAACTATCTTTCTTTTTGTGCGTATATATATCTTTACCACAGGTATGTACCACAATGCATGGCATATACTGAGATCTTAATGTTTTGTGCATCTATCTTCGTCTATCTATTAAGGCACTTGAGGGTGTATGAGGAGTTCGTGGAGGACTAGCACCTCTGGTGTGAGGACTTTTTGAGTCTTTTTCAGGGTTGCTTATCCACTTTTGGTGTCCAACTCTCACCTGTGGCTCCAAGAAGCTGTAGCATGCACAGTGGCCACACTCTGGTAAAAATCATCTAGGCAAACAGGCTAAACCAGGTTGAGGGTAACCCATCAGTGAGTTAGGGGAATGTCTATCCCAAGAACATTGAAGACTTCCCCCAGAAGAATGAGATGAGAACAATTTGTTTTCAAATCCACAAAAGTGGCTAAAACAGATACTGGGGAACACAGAGTTTGGTCAGACATTGGAGATGCCAAGGTCATCCACTGCATTCTGGGTCATCACCAGTCATCATGACTTTTGTCCTGCCACTAGACTTCAATGACTAGGCTAGTGACTTTGCACAACTCTGCTTCACTTAAATCCATTTCACATGCAAGTCAAGACATTACCCATCACATCATAACATCATTGGTCCTCCTTAAAAACAAGTCGATTGGATGGTGAGATGAAAAGAATGTTGGAACTGGAATCAAGAAGATTGCTTCAAATCCTTCCTCAGACATTACCTATGTGACCCTGGGCAATTCACTAAACTCTCCTCAGCTTCAGTTTCCTCATCTATAAAATGGGGATAAAAATAGCACCTACCTCACATTGTTGGAAGGACCAAATAGGATAATATAGGTAAAATGTAGGTGCAAACCTTAAAGTACTAGAAAACAGTTAGCTATTGATTTTATTCTATTCTTGCCTTCTCCTAGTTCAGGTGATTAACTGTATATAACAGAGGTTGTGGGCTCTTTAACCTCATCTGCTGTATTATATTCAGTCCTAAACATCATGGTATGGATCAGCTAGGTTGTACTATCACTAGATAGAGTACTGTCCCTGGAGTCAGGAGGACCTGAGTTCAAATTCAGCCTAAGACCCTTACTAGTTGTGTGGCCCTGGGCAAGTAACTTTTTCCCCATTGCCTCAAAAAATAACAATAATACTATGGTATAAGATGAATATTGATAAACTAAGGAGAGTTCAAAAGAAAACCATCAAGATCATGAAGGGCCTTAAGTCCATGATATGAGTATTGGCTGAATGAACTGTGCCTTGAGAAGATGGAGTAGGCCATGATGAGTGTGTTGAAGCACTTGATGGGCATTAAGATGACTTATTCTCTTTGGCTCCAGAGGGCAGAAATTTAATCAATGAGTGGAATTTTCAAAGAGGTCAATTTAGGCTTTATGTCAAGAAAAACTTAATACTAGAGCTGTCTAAAAGTAGAGGATGCTGCCTTAAGAGTTTGTGGGGTCTGCCTGCCAAAGAAATCTTCAAGCAAAAGGGAATATCACTTATTAGATATGTCCTAATGGGGATTCCTTCACTAAGCCATGGAGGTATACCTTCCAGCTCTCAAATTCTGTGATTCTGAGACTTTTCTTGTGCCAAAATTAGTGTGCAACTGTTAGTCCCACTCTGTTCTGTGATTACTCTGTTACTGTTTACTGAAGAATTAACTTGCTAATGATTTGCTATCTTTATAAATATCCTTACCCCCAAAAAAGATAAAGAAGAAACAGGTAACCTTATCTCTCTTTCTTACATCATACTCACAAGAAAACATCTTCATTCTCTCCGTGTATTTTCTTACTAGCTCTAGTCAATCAATGATGACAATTTTTGCTAGCCATGGTAATAAGATTGAGAAATGTAGTAGGTAGAAACTAATAAGCTGGATTTAGTAGCTGTTGAACAGAAACATACACCTCCCCCCCCCCATTTTCTATTTTTTTTTTTACTCTTCATTCTCTCTTCGGAGGGTAATGAAAAGAAATTTCTCTAATCCTTTATGGCTCCCTAGATTTATTTATTTTTACTGATAAGTAAACAAAGAATAAACCTTGAACCCCATAAAGTTCAAATCAAATGCTACAGCCACACATCATTAAAATATTATTTACAAAGTTAATCAAAGAGAACATAAAGAAAATAGAGTTAACATTTCATATATTTCCCCTACATCCTGGAAAGAAATGGGATTCTGGGAAATAAATAACAGAGAGACCCAAAGAAGTGAAGGAAAATGTGTTACTGACTTTTTTTAAAGAAACTGTCCAAAATTCTGATATCTAAAAACTAGTCATTTGAATTTCTCCTTCTCTCTCAGACTACCCTGATGTTTGTGGGAAAACAGGACTGGAGATGAAGACAGGGCAAAAGAGAACAGACAAAAGATTGCAAAGTGTGACTATAGACTGCTATAAACCATGTGAATTTTGAGTTAAAAGGGATCCTCACCCCCAATTGTATAGGTGAGGAAAAGTTAAATTCAGAGGATGGTAGGATCCTACATAACAGAGCTGGAAAGGACCTCAAACATCAACTCGTCCAGCCTACTCATTTTATATATGAAGAAACAGGCTCAGTGTTGAAACAACTTGTCCAAAGTCTCACAAATGCTAAATAAAAGATTAATGACTTGGATTCAGATTTTTAGAGAGCAAATCCAATGTTTTCCACAATATATCAATGACGATGTATTTAACAGTACATGAATCTGAAAATCTGATATATTTTCTAAATAGTGGTCAATTACATAGTCGGTTCTGACTGGCAACAACAGACTAGACTGAAAACATTTCTTAGCTATGTGCCTTAGGCAAGTCATTTGACCTCTCTCGGCTTCAGTTTCTGATTCCGTAAACTGATTATAATAATAGCACCTACCTCAAAAGGTTATTGAGAGGATCAAATGAGATAATATACATAAATCAATTATTGTTAATTATCATTATTTTATGATTGAAATAAGAGCAACAGAATGTCTATTTAAATATTCTGGCTGTCATAAAGACAATCAGACTAATCATTTTGATTAGTCATAAATAAAAGATGGTTCTATAACCCAATCATTTTTTCTGTAATTGAACGTTTAGTTGCTAACAAATCGCGAACTGGCTAGATCAATTGTTTAAAAGAAATATCTAATATTTCTCAGATCCTAGAAGTTCCACTATCCATCTCCATTCAAAGAAAATGGAGATATAAGCAATTAATTCGTGATGGAAGTTGCCAATCCAGATGAATTAAAGCCTCAAAATAGAGACAAGAGCCTAAATTATCCAAATTTCATACTACTCCACATCAATCAATCAAAAATATTTCTTAAGCAACTAGTATATCTACCAAGTTCCAGACATAGGAAATCCAAAAGCAAAAATTAAACAGTGTCTTCCTTCAGGGAATTTATATTATATTGAGGAAAATATTTACATAGTAAGTACAAAGTAATTTTGGAGACATTACCTTGTTTACTTATTATTACTATATTATTATTATTATTATATACTATTATTCCTATACTTATTATTTGTGTTGAGTTCTCAGACCTTGTTTATGGGCTTGTGTTGATTTCACAGGCAGATAGTGAATTGATGATGGTGCTGGCAATGTGTATGAATGTTGCTGTAGCTCTGTTAAGCTTTGTCTTCCCAGAAACAGGAATAGAGAAGGACTTGAGGTAGACTGGACACTGTGAGTTTCAGTATGGAATGGGAACTGGATGAGGAACTGGATGTGGATCTGGATGAGGAGCTGAGAACTGCCTGGCGCCTGTGAATCCAGGGAGCTGAACCCATGGAAGAAGAATCATGGAATTTGGGAGCCATATTTGAGCCAAGATGAAAAGACCTCTCCTTGGGTACTTAGTGCCGACAGACAATATCATGATTTACTGTGATCTAGGGGTGGGAGAACTTTGTACTCTATGCCTTGTACTCCTTAAGGATGATTGAGTTAAGGATGATTGGAAACTAATCTCCAATCAGGAAGAAAAAAAGACTTTTTGACTGAGAGATTAAGACAATGTGATCTAGGGGTGGGAAAACTTAGACCTTTGTACTTTGTGTTCCTTAAGGAGGATTGCTCCTTAAGGATGATTGGGTTAAGGACTTACTGAATGATATCATTTGTTTAAAACTATGTGGCCACTTTAAGTGAAAACTATGATAAGTTGTTATGTTATATCATTGTGAATGATGGACTTTGGTTTTTGTGAATGTTTTACTTTAGTTTACTGATGAATAAATAGAAAGTTCACTATACTAGGTGATCAGAACCTCAGAGTTATTCACAGCAGCCATCCTCTGGAAAGCTACTCATGCTTAACTTGACATATGTGTATATTCATTTATTTATTTGCACACACACACACAACTAATAGTTATGCCCCAATAGATGTGATCAAAGAATATGAACAAAGAGTTCTCAAAAGAAAAATTATAAGTTATTCAAACCACATGAAGGGATACTCTAAATCATAATAATAAAGAGAAATACAAATCAAAATAACCCTTAGTTTCACCTCATATCCTGCAAATTGGAATGACCAAAAAATGTCAATACTCAATACTGGAGGAATTGTGGGATGAAATGTACACTAATATACTGTTGCTGGAGTTGTAAAATGATCCAACCATTTTGGAAAGCAATTTGGAATTATGCAAATAAAGTGACTGAAATGTCTATCCCCTTTGAACTAGAGATTTCATTGTTGAACTTATGCCCATCTATAAGAAAGAAATGGTCAATAAGAAGAAAATATCCACATACACCAAAATAGAAGCACTTTTTGTGGTAGCTAAGAATTGAAAACAAAGTAGATACCCATCAATTGGGGATGGTTAAATAAATTGTGGCACATGAATATAATGGAATATTACTGTCCTATTAGAAATGATGTGTGTGATAAACACAGAGAAACCTGGAAAGTCTATATGAACTGAGGCAGAGCAAAGCAGAAACAAATATATACATACATAGTAACTAAAACAGTGTGCATGAAGAACAGGTACATACCCAAAAATTTCAAAAGTAAATATACAGCAACAAAATTATAAAAATCAAGCAGGGCTTGATTGAAGATATATGAGTGGACACTCCCAACCCACCTCTTAGTGGAGGTAAGAGGCCCCAAAGTGTTATACATTGCACATGTTTTTGGACTTTTTCAATGTCTTAATCAGTTGTGTCAATCTTTTTTTGTTTTCCTTTTTAAAAATATTGTATGAGATGGCTCTCTGGGAGGAAGTAAAGAGGGATGTTTGGGGTTATTATGATGGAAGAAACAGAAGAAATCAACAAAAAAAAGTTGTTTTAAAAAAATTGCAGTGAGGAGGGTACAGAGGGTACAGAGACACAATATGGAATATTGTACTTAAGGAACAGCAAAAGCCATCAGGTATAGTAGAAAGAGGACTGGGTCTAGAGTCAGAAAAGCTGCCACTTAATATCTGTGAGACGTTGGATAAGTCACTTCACTGATTTATGCCTCAGTTTCCCCATCTGTATGATGAAGAGAGTGGACTAGATGACCTCTAATATCCCATCCTACTATAATTCTATCAGGTCATTTTGGTTGGAGCATAAAGTGAGTACATTATAGTGATGTGTAAAAAACCTGGAAAGGCAGTTTGTAGCCAGGTTCTAGAAGGATTTGAAGGTGGAGTTTATTGTTGATCCTAGAGGAAATAGGAAACCACTGGAGTTTATTGAGTAGGAAAATAATATGGTCAGCCCTTTTCTTAAGGAATATCATTTTGGCAGCTATGTGGAAGGGAAACTGGAAAGGAGAGACTAATTCAATGCACTAGAATTAAGTAACAATGCATTTTATTAGTCACACCAGCAGAAAATAATATTTTAAATAGGTCAATTTAAAAGAGCTCTATTTGATATCATATTGCATATCCTTTAACCCAGCAATACCACTTCTAGGGCTTTACCCCAAAAAGACCATTAAAAATGGGAAAAGGACCCACACGTACAAAAATATTTATAGTAGCTCTTTTTGTGGTGGCCAAGAACTAGAAATCAAGGGGATGCCCATCAGTTGGGGAATGGCTAAACAAGTTGTGGTATATGAATGGAAGGGAATATTACTGTGCTATAAGAAATGATCAACAGGTGGATTTCAGAGAAACCTGGAAAGACTTATATGAACTGATGTTGAGTGAGGAGAGCAGAACCAGGAGAACTTTGTGCACAGTGACAACCACGGTGTGCAAGAACTGATTTTGATAGACTTAGCTCTTCTCGGCAATGCAAAAGAAAGAACTGTGGAGTCAGAATGCAGAACAAAGCAGACTATTTTCTTTTTTGTTTTGTTTTATTTTTTTTCTTTCTCATGGTTTTTCCCATTTGTTATAATTCTTCTATGCAACATGACTAATGTGAAAATGTGTTTAACAGGAATGTATATGTAGATCCCGCATCATATTGCAAGCTATCTTGGGGAGGAGGGGCAGAGGAAGAAAAGGGGAATTTAAAACTTATGGAAGTGAATGTTGAAAACTAAAAACAAGTAATTTAACAATTTTTAAAAGATTTTTTTTAAAAAGCTATACAGACATCTGGCACAACCAAAAATTAATTAATTAAGGTAAAAAGAGCTCTATTTGAACTGTTCCCCCTTGTTGGTATGAATTTATGTAACAGTAAATAATTCTCTCAATTCCTAAGATATTTTAAGGGTATTATTTTCATATAGTTAGTATAAATGCGTTATTAAGCTTTCTCTTTTATGCATACAAGAGTGTAAATGAGTCAGTCCTATTTCTTACTCTACAACATTTTAACAAGATGATAGACACAAATGGATAAATATTTAAGTCATTTGAAGGCTCTAAGAACCAGGATTCCATGTAGTAATCAGAGCAGATTTTCACAACTCTTTTAATCTTCTGTTTTGATACACTGTCTCTTTCATATCCAGAGGGAAAGAGTTTCCTTTCACTGGGTTTTCAATAGCTCTGCTATCTTGTCCCACAAATAGGTCTTTGAAGGAAAGATTCAAATGATTACCAGAAAGAGACAGAGGCAAAGACAGTCAGATTTTTCAATCACCTACCATTCATGTCTGTCCAGAGCCAGCTACTTTTTATTAGGTAGATTAGATCTGTAGGTTACCTGGAATCCTGTAGAAGAGTTGATTGTATCCCTAGAAGGTTAGAATTTTTTTTTTAATATCACTTTGAAGTAAATATAGTCTAAATTAGATGCCCCTCCTCATTTTCACATTGTTTTATTCAATTAAAAATAATGTCCTCCATTCCTAAGAGATCTTTTACATTCCCAAACAATAACTGCACCAATACCTATGAAATGATTTCTGATTCTTAATTATTTATCATTTATTTGGGATTTGTCTGTCCTACTTGTCTGAATCTAGAAACTGCGTATGTAGAACAAGTAAAAAATTATTTTACCTTATAACACAACTGTCACATATCATAACATGAACTGTGATCCTATTGAGTATGTTAGCTATAAACAAAAAACACATTGGGCATGAAGAGTCAGATCCATCATTTCCCAGGTCTTTGTTTGTCTCAGTGGGAAAAGTAAAAGGGAATGAGGGTGCCAGGTGAATGAGCAGGTAACTTTGTGATACTCTCCAAATAAATCTTTATGCTGGCATTATAAAGTGGAGATACCCAGAATGAGCTAAATTTTCCTGTATTTGGTGTAAGAACAGGCAATGCCTGTGCTCAGTTATGTGTGGGGTTGGAGAAAAAGCTCTGGAGTTGAAGTCAAGGGAGAATATAGTATAGTGGATAGAGTACTGGGCTTAGAACCAAGAAGACTCATCTTCCTGGGTTCAAATCTCTATAATATTTAACAAGATGATAGATACAAATGGATAAATATTTAAGCTGTCAGTTATTTGAAGGATCTAAGAACCAGGATTCCATGTAGTAATCACAGCTGATTTTCACATCTCTTTTAACCTTCTGTTTTGATATTTCAACCTCAGACACTTACTAGTTATGTGACTCTGGGCAAGTCACTTAACCCCATTTGCCTCAGTTTCCTCATCCGTAAAATGAACTGAAGAAGGAAATGGCAAACACTTCAGTGCCTTTGGTAAAAAAACAGAACAAAACAAAATGGGGTCATGAAGAGTGAAACATGACTGAAACAATTCAACCACAAACAACAAAAATGTTTATGAAGTCATAACCTACTTGAGATTGTTTCCTCATTTGAGGGTAAAATAATACCTAGGGTAATTCATCCTCACAATTAGGTAAGTATAAGAACAAAATTTTTTTGTGTGTGTTTTAAAAAGCAACTATTCTAGTAATAACCTGGAAACAAAGTCAATACCCACATATTGTGAGACTAGTTAAATTATGATAATATAATGGAATATTAATATATCATAAAAATTAATTTTAAACAATTCAGAGAAGTGTGAGAAGATATATAGGGGCAAAGTGAAGTAAGCAGAACCAGGAAAACAATATATGAAAGGACTACAACAGTGAAAATGGAAACAACAATAAAGCTAAATGCTATGTAATTCTAATAACCACACTTGGCCATAGAAAATGCATCTCTCTCCCTCCACTGTAGATGTGGAAGAGTATGGGTAAGGAATGTTGCATATACTATTAGAGTATATTTATATATACTATATATATGTAATATATATATATACTTAGAGTATATATAATTGAGATATTGACTTATTTTGCTAAACTGATTTTTTTTTCTTTTCCTTCTTTCTTTTTTTAAAAAAAATTTTTGTTACAGGGGATTGCTCCCTGGAAACAGGAGTCAGAAGAGATATATTTGGAAATGAAGGTGGTATAAAAACTAAAAGTATCAATAAAAATTGAAATACATTTCAAAACAACCATCACTTTTCAGTTACTAAGGTTGTTTACTCAACTACCAAGGTTGCTAAGTGCTAGAATAACTTAACCCTCTCTTACTCTAGGTTGCTTATTCTTATGGAGTAGCAAAACCCAAAAAAGCATCCAAATTATTAATTATGCCTTACAGGGAAAAGAGGAATTAGTCCCCTCTGCATATTGCATTAAATCCTTCTTTGCCTTAATCACCAGGAGAACACGGGTACATTAGGAAATCACTTTCATAAATTGGTTTGTAAATGACAAGACTCACTCCTATCCTGTAGTCTATTATGGACTAGAGATGCATGAAAGAGATAAAAGACATAGGGCTTACTCTCAAGGAAAATGTTTGTCTATACTTAATTTGTTTGTTTTCACTAAAGAATGCAGTATAGTCAAGCCATGAATCATAATCGTGAAACAATGGAGAATTTGAAGAATTTAGAATGAGTATCATTCAGAGGATGATAGAAAGACTCATGGTGGGCATAAACAACACTGCAACATTTGAATAAAGGAGGTCATCAAAGAAATATATGTGTGTATATATGTATATATATATATTAGGAAATTATACATATATATATATGTCAGAAATAAAATGGTCTGATCATGTAGAGAGAGTTAGGGATAACAAAAAATGCCCCACAGGTATCCTCTCAATGTCAGGAGATAGCCACAAAAGAGGGTCCAGCACATTACTAACTACTTAGAGTGAACTTAGGAGAGGAAGGGCATGAATAAAAACTGCATGGTCTGGGAAGGCGTTGATGGACTATAATTAGCATCACTGGAGAAAATATCCAAATGGAGGAGATCACAGATCCATCTGGGTACACCGGAAGAGAGAAAGCTTAGAGGGGTCATCTGGGCAATGTCTATTGCTGTTGTTGTTGTTTATCTTTCATTCTTGAAAAGGACCTTGACACCAGGAAGGAGATGTCATGATTTGCAAGTGAATTAGATTTAAGTGAGGGAGGGCTGTGCAAAGTCACCAGCCTCACTTTCTCCTTCGGACTCATCTGGGTCCAGTAGCAAGACATAGATCAAAAGGATTGGAGATGGCCCTGGATGCTGTGGGAGGCCTTGGCCTTTTTGAGCTAAAGTTCTTCCCAGGTCTCAGTCTGTCTGGGGCAATGCCCATTCAGTAATTAAGGCTAGGTAAAAATGAAGTGAAGAATGATCTCTTTTACCTAGTCAAAAAATAAAATTAAATTAAACTGGGAGAAGACCCTCAAGGTTTTTGACCAAAACTGAAACAATTGGTATTTACAATAATTATAAATAAATGATTTATAATAACTGCAACTACAAATCTCACAGAGTTTTTGTGAGATCAAGTAATGTATGTGAAAACAATCTATAAATTGTAAACTGGCATGTAAACATAATCTTTTTTTTTCCTCTTCGTTTCCCATTTGGTTGTACTCCTCTGGACTTCTCATCCTGTTCCAGGAAGGAACCTCTTCATCTTAGAAAATCACTTCAGTCCTGTAGCTCCCACTTCATGAGACCCCCTGCCTCTGGGGCCCCTCCCCTCTGATTGGAGGGCAGAGTGAAGGGCTCTTCCAGAACCTCCACTGGAGGAGGGCCCCCTGACCAAACATCTCTTTCATTTCCCACCTGGCTGTATGCCTCTGGATCTCTCCATCATGCCCTGGAGGCAAATATCTTTCTTTTCCACCCCATGCCTTTTCCAGCTTCCCTTTGTGTGTGGTCTTTCATCCAGAACTTTTATTTCCATAAAGTCACCACTCCTTCACTAAGGAAAAAGATCGCAGATTTAGAGTTGGAAGTTTTTAAATGTCGGTGTTTAGGTTCTCTTACAGCTTGAAATAAAGCAAAGTAATGAAAATTATATGTTGGTACTGATTTTTAATGGTTGTTGTTTATAAAGTAAGAGAGCTTAAACATTTATCTTTAAAAGTCATATGGCACATCATTGCAGGTGCTCCTTCCATCAGCACAGATTTCCTTTCTTACTACTACTTACCTCCCCTCCTCCCACCTTAGTGATGTTTTCATGAGTTGATCTGGCCAAAAAATAAATAAATAAATCCATTAGCTTTTGAAATTAATATCTTTAAATTATGGAGCTTCTTGGATATCTGGTCATGAAAGGGCTGCTGGAGGTTACATTCTGGGGCATATAAATAACCTTGGAGAATCCCAATGCCATGATAAGACATGTGCTAGCCATTTTTCTTCTATGATGTCGGGAAAAGAGCTTTGGATTTGGAGTAGAGACCTGGGTTCAAATCTCAGGTATGCTTCTTACTACTTGTGTGACTTTAGATGAATCATTTCACTTCTGTGGGCTATAGTTTACTTATCTGTAAAATGAAGAGATTGGATTAGATTATCTGTAAATTCACTTCTAACTCTAAATCTGGACTATGTCTATACATAAAAAAACTCTACTAAAGGTGGAAATTTCAATCACTCAAAAAACTGTTTAGTCTACACACACTAAACCATAGACTTTATCACTGATGTGACCATTTATTTCTACTCAACAATATTCTTTGAGTACAGGTAATTTATTATATAAAAGCTAATGAATGGGTGGCTAGGTGGTGCAGTAAATAAAGCACCAGCTCTGGAATAAGGAGGGCTTGAGTTCAAATCTGCCCTCAGACACATAACACAGACTAGTTGTGTAACCTTGGTCAAGTCACTTAACCCCAATTGCCCTGCTTTCTCCCCTCCAAAAAATAAATTGAAAAAAAAAGCTAATGAACATTGGGTTGGGTTTGTTTTTTTTTAAGTCTCTGGCGAGAGCTAAATTATGGCAAGTTAACTTACCATTGTTATACCTACCATACTTACCAAGTTGCAGTATAAGAGATTTAGGTTAGGCAATAAAAATAGAATATTAAGATGAACCGTGTTAAATGCTGAAGTGGGCAATTGAAGAGGTTTTTTTCCAAAGATAGATCTGAATGGAGAAAAGAGAAGTATATGTATGTAAAGAGTAGAGGAGTAGGAAGAAATCAGAGAGGTTATTCTTGTCGTGATGAAGCTTCACGTCCCTGTATCATGTGCATATTCTCAATGGTCACACCCCTTTGGCACTCCAAAGTTCTAAGACTTTGTGCTCACAGTGAAACATATATGATCATTGAAATCAATAAGCATTTATTAAGCCCTTACTATGTGTCAGGCCCTGTGCTGAACTAGAAAAGGGATCTTAATTGTTTTTAAAGTGATATGATAGTTTCAATAGTTAACATTCCTGCCTTAAATGAGCTTACAGTCTAATGGGGGAAACAACATGAAAATAGCTATACAGCAACAAGATTTGTAGGCAGATAGATGGCTCAGTGGATACAATGCAAGGCCTATAGTCAGGAAGACTTGGGTTCAAATCCAGCCTAAAACACTTAATAGCTGTGTGACCTTGGGAAAGTCATTTAACTCTTTTTGCTTCAGTTTCCTCATCTGTAAAAGGAGCTAAAGAAGAAAATGGCAAACCATTGCAGTATCTTTGCTAAGAAAAGCCCAAATAGTTGCCCAGATTAACTGAAGAGGAAGTAAATTACTTAAATAATCCCATCTCAGAAAAAGAAATTGAACAAGCCATCAGTCACCTCCCTAGGAAAAAATCTCCAGGGCCAGATGGATTCACTAGTGAATTCTATCAAACATTTAAAGAACAATTGATTCCAATACTATACAAACTATTTGGGAAAATTAGTGAAGAAGGAGTCCTACCAAATTCTTTTTATGACACAAATATGGTACTGATACCTAAATCAGGAAGAGATAAAACAGAGAAAGAAAATTATAGACCAATCTCCCTCATGAATATAGATGCAAAAATTCTAAATAAAATACTAGCAAAAAGACTACAGCAACTTATCTCAAGAATAATACACTTTGATCAGGTAGGATTTATTCCAGGAATGCAAGGATGGTTTAATATTAGGAAAACCATCAGTATAATTGATCATATCAACAATAAAATTAGCAGAAACCACATGTTCATCTCAATAGATTCAGAAAAGGCTTTTGACAAAATACAACATCCATT
Source organism: Petaurus breviceps papuanus (assembly GCF_028583685.1). Classification (NCBI taxonomy): domain Eukaryota; kingdom Metazoa; phylum Chordata; class Mammalia; order Diprotodontia; family Petauridae; genus Petaurus; species Petaurus breviceps. Next base: position 33,682,713 of record NW_027187391.1, read on the forward strand.
CCTATTAAAAACATTAGAAAGTATAGGAATAAATGGAGCATCTATTTAAAGCCATCAGCAAGTATTATATGTAATGGGGAGAAGCTAGAAGCATTTCCCATAAGATCAGGGGTGAAACAAGGGTGTCCACTATCACCCCTCTTATTTAATCTGGTACTAGAAATGTTAGCAGTAGCAATTAGAGAAGAAAAAAGAAATCAAAGGAATCAAATTAGGCAAAGAAGAGACCAAGCTATCACTCTTTGCAGATGATATGATGATATACTTAGAGAATCAAGTAAAAAACTACTTGAGACAATAAATAAATTTGGCAAAGTTGCAGGATATAAAATAAACCCACATAAATCCTCGGCATTCCTATATATTTCCAATGAAATTCAACAGCAAGAGATAGAAAGAGAAATCCCATTTAAAGTTACTGTAGACATTATGAAGTATTTGGGAGTCTACCTGCCAAGACAAACCCAGGACCTATATGATCATAACTATAAAACACTTTTCACACAAAGAAAGTCAGATCTAACTAATTGGAAAAATATCAGTTGCTCGTGGCTGGGTCAAGCTAATATAATAAAAATGACAATTTTACCTAAATTAAATTATATATTTAGTGCCATACCAATTAATTTACCAAAAAAATACTTTATAGAGTTAGAAAAAATAGTAACAAAATTCATTTGGAAGAATAAACGGTGCAGAATATCAAGGGAATTAATGAAAAGAAATGCTAGGGAAGGTGGCCTAGCTTTACCAGATTTCAATCTGTACTATAAAGCAGCAGTCATCAAAACTACTTGGTACTGGCTGAGGAATAGAGGAGTGGATCAATGGAATAGATTAGGCACACGAGATTCAGAAGTCAATGACTATAGTAATGTATTGTTTGATAAACCTCCAGACCCTGGTTTTTGGGATAAGAACTCACTATTTGACAAAAACTGCTGGGAAAACTGGAATATAGTATAGCAGAAACTGGACATAGACCATTATCTAACACCATATACCAAAATCAAGTCTAAATGGGTGCATGATCTAGGTATAAAGGTTGATACTGTAAGCAGTCTCCTAAAACAAGGAATAGTTTACCTATCAGACTTGTGGAGAGGGAAAGACTTTATGACTAAACAAGAATTAGAGAATATTATAAAATGTAAAATGGATTATTTTGACTACATGAAATTGAAAAGTTTCTGTACAAACAAAGCCAATGTAACCAAGATTAAGAGGGAGGTGGGAAATTGGGAAAGAATCTTTACAACCTATGTCTCTGACAAAGGACTCATTTCTAAAATATACAGAGAATTGAGTCAAATTTATAAGAATACAAGTCATTCCCCAATTGATAAATGGTCAAAGGATATGAACAGGCAGTTTTCAGAGAAAGAAATTAAAGCTATCTATAAGCACATAAAAAAATGCTCTAATTCACTATTGATTAGAGAAATGCAAATCAAAACAACTCTGAGGTACCACACCTCACCATTCAGATTGGCTAAGATGACAAAACAGGAAAATGACAAATGCTGGAGAGGATGTGGGCAAACTGGAACACTAATGCATTGTTGGTGGAGTTGTGAACTGATCCAGCCTTTATGGAGAGCAATCTGGAACTATGCCCAAAGGGCTATTAATACTTTCATTCCCTTTGATCCAGCAATACCACTCCTAGGGTTATATCCCAAAGAGATCATAGAAATGAGAGAAAGACCCATATGTACAAAAATGTTTATAGCAGCTCTTTTTGTGGTAGCAAAGAATTGGAAATTAAGGGGGTGCCCATCAATTGGGGAATGGCTGAACAAGTTGTGGTATATGCATGTTATGGAATACTATTGTGCTATAAGAAACGAGGAGCAGAAGGTCTTCATATTTACCTGGAGAGGATTAAAAGAACTGATGCTGAGTGAGAAGAGTAGAACCAGGAGAAATTTGTACACAATTACAGACACAACGTATGTGTGATGACCAACTTTAATAGACTGGACTCCTCTCAGCAATGCAATGATATAAGTCAATCCCAAAAGACTCATGATGGAGAGAAATATGTGCATCCAGAGAAAGAACTAGAAAGAACTAAGTTTATATCCAGGTGGAAGCAAAATACCTGATTTTTTTCCTTCTCTCATTTGGTTTTATGTCCTCTTTACCATTTTTCATTCCAGCTGGTACAATCCATCCTTATAACCTGACTAATGTATAATGTGAAAGTATCTACAGATCCTATACTTGACTATAAGCCACCATGGGGGGAGGGAGGGGAGGGAAGGGGACAAAATGTGAAACTCAAGGAATTGTGGAATTGAATCCTGTAAACTAAAAGGAAACAAACAAATTAATAAAAAAAAATTTTTTAAAGAAAAAAAAAGCCCAAATGGAGTCATGAAGTCAGATACAACTGAAAGATATATACATATATATGTATATATACATACACACATATATACATATATATATAATAATTTGGAAGTAATCTCAAAGGGAAGGAATTAAGGTGAGAAAAGAATTCTTAAAGAAGGTAAGAATTTTAGCTAAAACTTGAAAGAAGCCTGAGAAATCAGGAGAAAGAAGTGAGATGGGAGCGAATTCTAGGCATGGGAAATAACAGTCAATGAAAGTGCCCAGAATTGAGAGATGGAGTGTCTTGTTCAAGGAACAGCATTGAGGCCTGTGTCAGTAGATTACAGAGTACATGGAGGGAAGCAAAAGTTAAGACTGGAAAGGTAGAACACAAGGCAACTATCATATCACTTCAAAAATAATGAACCTAAAAATTATAGCAGCACTTGGTATGATGGACAAGGACACAGAATCAGGAAACAGAAAATCACCATGAGAGATGTGTCCACAGTCTAACAATTGGGTTCTGTGATCAGAATCTTCCACATAGACTATATATAGAGCTCAAACCTGCCAGATAACAACTAACCTTCAGGTCACTTTGTGACCAGTAGACCTGATCTTATCGGGGAAGTGATCTGGCTGAGTTCCCTCCTGGGAGAGTTATAGAGTTATTTGTAGTTAATAGTACTCTGTTAACATAATATTTTACATAGTGTTGTTGGATATGCAGTGTGTAACCAAGGCATGTGATGCCGCTAAACTAGACCCCTTCCAATTCTAATTCTATGACATATAAAGTCCATCCAGTCCAATCGCATTTTATGGATGAGGAAAACGACTTCCCCACCTGCCCCATCCCAAGTTAAATGAATAGCTCAAGGTCAAAAAGTTACTAAATAGCAGTAGTGAGATTTGAACCCAATTACTTTGAGTCCAGAGTCATTGTTACTTCTGCTTTATCATATCTCCTCCCTTCCATAAGATGGCAGACATGCTTCATCAAAGTCATGATTAATCTCTCCATTAGCCTTTTGTTTCTCCAAATGACCTTTAAAATTATTTTTCTTTTTCCATAAAGCAACCCCTTGGTAGTTTGAGATATTTGACATTGTCTATAAATTAATTTCAGTAGTGTCAGAATTTTTACTATATTAACATGGCCCAGACTTAAATAATTATTTCTACAGTTAAAAAATTTGTCTCCCTTTGTTTATGTGAAGTATATTTGTGCTTGTTTTTAAAAGGGTACAAAATACAGCAGAAATCAAATCATTGCTGTTTTAATTGTATTGATGTCTTTTGTTTTCACATCATAGAAATCTCTAGATATAAACCACTGGCCATTAAGTCCAGCCTCATAACAACAACAAAACATTAAGCAAGACCAAACTTCTGACAGGGCATATGACATTATCCACATATGATCCCCCACCATTCTAAGGAGAGAACAAAGTTAACATTCTGGGACCAAGACCACGCATTTGTTCAGTTGTTTTTCAGTCAGGTCTACTCTTTGTGACCCCCAGTTGTGGTTTGCCATTTCCTTCTCATTTTACAAATGAGTAACTGAGGCAAATGGGGTTAAGTGACTTGCCCAGGGTCGCACAACTAGTAAGTGTCTGAGGCTGGAATTGAACTGAGGAAAATGAGTCTTCCCAAAAGCCCTACACGCCATCCACTGCACCACCTTGCTACCCCATTACTATTGCTCAAAGTTTGATCCTTTTTCTGGTGTTTTTTTTAATATGTTATGATCACTGTGTACATTTTCACCTGGTTTTGCCTCCTTTGCGACACATCAATTCATAAATATCTCATCACATTTCTCTGAATTTTCTAAATTTGTAGTCATTTCTTACAATATGATAATACTCCACTATATTTATGTGCTACAATTTATTCAGCCATTCCTAAATAAAGGGAAACCTTTGTTTCTGGTTTGTGTTTTTTACAACAACAAAAAAATGTCACTAATATTTATATGAATCCTTTTCTGGGAAATAAACTCACATAGAGTGAAGAAGTATTGTGAAATACTCTGTTGCCAAGCAGTGATTTGAAATCTTATCTTTTGGCCTATCCTTGTACTAAAACATCTATAAATTTGTAATTACAGGAGACCATTGAGATTGTCAAAACAAAGCAACTAAATGCATCGGTACATGAGCAAGGCACCCAATTATAAGAGGTGGAACAAATGAATAATCCAAATGGAACACACACACACACACACACACACACACACACACACACAGCTGCAGCATGTTTTTCAGAAAGCCCACACTCAGAGATCCTATAATAACCTTCCTGGAAAACTTTTGCTAGCTGCTCTTGGTCACAATAAGAACACCAAAAAGTAATACAGTTGTGAATATAATAAGTAAGACTTCAGCAAATCTTTCACAGCTCATGTGCTGAATTGTAACTGCTTTACACTCTGGGTGGCATTATAGTGTCAGTGCTATGGATTAAATCCCAATTCTGATCCTAGGAAATGCCGGAATTCTTGGTTGTTCCTTCCTCCTTTCTACTTTCATGAAGATTTTTTAAGATCATCCTGCCATCTGTCACAGAAGCAACTAGATGAATAGGATTTGTATGGCATGCATAGGGGAATTCCACATTGGCATCTCTTAACCAAGACCATGCAAATTTGTCCCACTCAGATTTCCATTCGGAAGCAATTTTGAGCAAAATCTGAAATTTTATATGAAAGAAACAGGAAAACCTTATGATTCATTTCTTTTCAGATGACAGTAAAAACAAAAAACCTACCCAAAACTTTAGACAACCCAGATTCCTGAGCAGCTCAGGAATGGAAATTAGATTGAAAAAATTAAAAGGGACAGGGGGCGGCTAGGTGGCTCAGTGCATAGAGCACCAGCCCTGGAGTCAGGAGGACCTGAGTTCAAATACAGCTTCAGACACTTGATACACTTACTAACCGTGTGTCCTTGGGCAAGTCACTTAACCCCAATCACCCTGCCTTCCCCCCTCAAAAAAAAAAAAATCAAAAGGGACAAACCTTAAGGAAGCTTTTGGTAACTGTGGCCTAGTTTTTGTTTCTGTGGTAAAGGTCTCTCCCATATAAGTTTCTTCATATTTGATTTGGACCTGTGTATCCATGACAATAAGCACATACTAAATTTGAATAAGCCTGTGGCAAATCTGATATTCATGTGGCCTTGAATGTGTGTGGTTTTTTTTGGAGGGGGAGGGAGGGCAGTTGGGGTTAAGTGACTTGCCCAAGATCACATGGCTAGTTTTGTGTGTGTGTGAGTGTGTGTGTGTGTTAAGTGTCTGAGGCCGGATTTGAACTCAGGTCCTCCTGACTCCAGGGACAGCGCTCTATTCACTGCACCACCTAGCCGCCCCTTGAATGTGTTTTGACATGCAAGTACATCTACTCATACTTCAAAAAAAAAAAAAAAATCCATGATTCTATCAATGTTTGACTTCCCCTAGAAGAGCAGATCTCAGTTTTCTTCATTCTTTGCTAAACTGTCTTTATGAATGTCTGTGGTTGAGGAAGGAGGTGGTATAGTAGTAGCTAGAGTGTGGGACTTTGAGTTAGGAAGAGCTAAATTCAAATTCTGCCTCAGCCCCTTACTAACTGTTTGACCCTGTATGTCAAGTCACTCAACCTTTCTCAGACTTAGCTTCTGAATCTATGAAATGGGGGTGATAAAATCAGCTACCTCACAGGGTTGTAGTAAGTATTGAATGACATGTCAAGTACTTTCTAAACATTGAAGTGCTATGAAAATGCTAGTAATTATTATTTTAAAATTTTTCCAGTAGCGAACTCTCCAATAATGAATATATACTAAGCTAGGTGAGCTTGTTCTAAGGGATCTCCACTCCACTCCAAAAAGATTGTAATCAAAACCATCCTAACTTAGTAAACATGCCAGGTCTTATGCTCCATTCTTACAGCCTTTAAGAACACAGGTTTACCTTCACATTACAGTAAGGCTCTCAAATAGGACATTAATGAATACCTTATAAATAACATTTTCCAAAAAGTCAAGGAAATAATATTACTTCTAAAAAGTCTGCTGGAAGAAACTATTAAATGTAACTTCCTTTCATATTTAATTTTTAAAATTTCATTAATATATTTTGTTTTTGTACCACCTTTATTTGTATTCAATATATATGTACACAAACACACTTATGTGTATATATCTTACCCTATCCCCTGCCAGGTGAGTCCACTCTTGTAATAAAGGGTAAAAAGAAAGAAAAAAAACAAGAAACTTATTATCTGTGTCTGACAGTACATGTAATATCTCAAACTCATAGTCTCTGCAAGCTTAAACCTCTACAAGGAATGGAGAGAGATTCATTTTTCAGCTCTTTTCCATGATCAAGCTGGGTCATTATATTTATTCAGGATTTGTGTTTATGTTGTTTTTGTTTACTTTTTAATAGATGCTGTGTATATTTTTTCTTTGTCCTGCTTGCTCCACTCTTCATCCATTTCATATAAGCTTTCCCTGTACTTCTCAGAATTCTTCAAATTCATTGTTTCTTATGGCACACTATATTTTATTATATTTATATTCCACAATTCATTTAGCCATTCTCAAATTGAAGGGTATCTATTTTGATTCCAGTTCTTTGCTACCATAAAAAGGTTCAAGCAAGTTACCACTACCACCACCCCACCTACTCAATAAACTCCCATGTCTCCCTACCACCTTCAGAATCAAATACAAAATCCTGTTTGGTATTCAAAGCCCTTCATAATCTAGCTGCTCCTGCCTTTCCAGTCTTCTTACACTTTACTCCCTGCCAGACACACTTCAATCCAGTGACACTGGTCTTCTGGCTTGTTCCACAAACAAAACACTCTACCTCTTGGCTCCAGGCATTTTTTCTGATTCTCCCTCATTCCTGGAATGCTTTCCCTTTTGATCTCTGCTTCTGGCTTCAAGTCCCAACTAAAATCTGACCTTCTATAGCAAACCTTCCTTAACCCCTCTTAATTCTAATCCCCTCTGTTAATTATTTCCTATTGATCATTATATACATATATATGTAAATTTATTTGTACATATTTGTGATCCCATTAGATTGTGAGCACCTTAAAGGCAAGAACTGTCTTTGCCTTTTTCCTTTGTACCTCCAACACTTAACACAAAAATAAGTAGTAGGAGTTTAATAAATGCCTAATGATTTAACTGACTAAATATTTTGGTGTATATGAGACCTTTTTGTCTTTGACCTTCTTGAGAAGTTTCCTAGCAGTGAGAGCGATCTCCTGACTATTCCACAAACAAAACAGTAGTTCTCTTGGCTCTAGGAATTTTCTCTGTCCTTTATGATTAGAATACTCTTCCTTCTCATGTCTACCTTCTGGTTTCCTTTGAGTCTAAAAATATGGACATTTTAATAATTTTTTAGCATAATTTCAAATTGCTTTACTTAATGGTTGGATCAATTCACTGTTCCAACAACCATGTATTAATGTGCCTCTTTTCCCACAATCTATCTTACATCCATTTTTTTCCATCTTTTGGTACCTTTGTCAATTTTCTCAATGTAAGATTTTTTTGAAAATTTGCTTTTCTCTCATTTTTGGTGACTTGTGTAATGTTAATGGGATAATAAGATTTTCCCTGCCCCTTAATAGGCACATAGAGTCCTGACCCAGAGGTAACCAGGCTTTGGGCTACAGCAGTTTCCAATTAAGTTCTGGGGCACAAGGATTCTCAGATTTCTAGGCTCTGAGCCAATCAGGGACCAAGTCTTTATTATATATTCTGGGAGGTTGGTGTTTTGCTTTGGGGGTTTGCTCATGAGAAGAACCATTTGATTTCCTGGTTGAGATTCTGGGTAGCCCTATGTTCAGAGCCCCACCCCCTGACTACTAGACGTTGTCTGTGTTCCCTCAATCCAGTGATGTATGTAAAGTATATAGCAATATTGCTTTACTCAGACAGTAGGAGCCCTATCTGTTGGTCTTTGTGCTAATTTCTCTGCTTGTATTTTCTCCAAGTTCAGGGTGCTAACCTCTCCCCTGAACTAGTGATTATAATTAAAAGTAGGATTGTTAATCCCATTTTTGAGCAGCCTTTCCTAGAAAAGCATATTAAAGCACCTGCACTAGCAGACCATCCTGGGTATGCTAGGGAGCTTGCTCTTACAACTTGGAGCAACTTTCATATGTTTGTCAAAAGTTTGCAATTCTTTTGAGAATCATTTGATCATGTTTGTTGACCACTTACCTATTAGGGGATGGTTCTTGTTCGTACATATTTACATTAACTTCTTCTATATATTAGATATTTGACTCTTATCAGAGATATTTGATGGAAAGATTTTTTTTCTTACCAGTCAATGCTTTCCTGTCTTAGTGAAATGATTTTGTTAATGCAAAAATGTTCCAATTTCATATAATAAAAATTATCTACTCAAATTGTTTTGACCACTTCTGTCTCTTGCCTGGTCAAGAATTTTTCACCAGTCATAGCTATGGAAAGTACCTGATTTGTTTCTTTTTTATAGTGTAATTTTTAAAATTCAAGCCATATTTTCATTTTTAGCTTTATATGAGATATGGTGAAAAAAATTTGGACTATACCTAATTTTTTTCCTTTGACCATATCCCTTTTCAAAAATGTTTGCTTCTAACTACCCTCTCCCCCAATCTGCCTTCCCTTCTATAATCCACCACCTATCCCTTGCTCCCCTATTTTCCTGTAGGGTAAGATACCTAATTGGTGTGTATGTTATTCCCTTCTTAAGCCAAATTCAATGAGAATAAGGTTGTGCCATTCCCTTTCACCTTCCTCTTCTTCCCCTCCATTGTAATAGTTTTCTCTTGCCTCTTTTATATGAGATAATTTACCCTAATCTATCTCCTCCTTTCTCCTCCCAATAAATTTCTCTCTCACGTCTTAATTTTATTTTTTAGATATCATCCCTTTATATTAAACTCATCCTGTGCCTTCTATCTATGTATACATGAACATACATATGCCCATACTCACATATATATTTGTATACACATATACCCTCCTATGCATATATGTATATATGTATACATATATATATATACACATATATATTCCCTTCAACTATCCTCATACTGAGAACAGTCTTATGAGTTACAATTATCATTTTTCCATGTAGGAATATAAATAGTTCAACTTTAATAAGTTCCTTATGATTTCTTTTTCCTGTTTGCCTTCTCTTGCTTCTTGTATTTGAAAGTCAAATTTTCTGTTCAGCTCTGATTTTTTCATCAAGAATGCTTGAAAATCCTCTATTTCATTGAATGACTAAATTTTCCCCTGTAGCATTATACTCAGTTTTGCTGGGTAGGTGATTCTTGGTTTTAGTCCTAGCTCCTTTGACCTCTGGAATATCATATTCCAAGCCCTTCGAACCCTTAACGTAGATGCTACTAGGTCTTGTGTTATCCTAATTGTGTTTTCACAGTACTCAAATTGTTCCTTCCTGACTGCTTGCAGTATTTTCTCCTTGACTTAGGCAACACTGGAATTTGGCTATAATATTCCTAGGAGTTTTCTTTTGGGGATCTTTTTCAAGAGGCAATCAGTAAATTCTTTCAATTTCTATTTTGCCCTCTGATTCTAGAAAATCAGGGCAATTTTGCTTGATAATTTCTTGAAAGATGGTGTCTAGGCTTTTTTTGATTATGGCTTTCAGGTAGGGGCCAGGAACTACGTGGCTCATATGGGCCTGTGCTCAGCCTGGTGCAATAGATCCTTCCTGTCAGCCTGCCGGGCTTCTTTCAGCAAGAGCTTTGTTTCTCTTTGTCTCTTTGTGGGTTCCATAGCTCTAAAGTTTATTTATAGTAATTTTTTTACATGTATTGGAAGTTACTGGAGGGGAGTGCCAGACTATACCTGATTTTTGCCAAAAAAATTTTCCCCAAAGTTCTTATAAAATAGGGAATTTATCTAAGTAATTTATTTCCTTGGTCTTATAGAACATGGAGGGTTTTTAGTTTAATTGATTGTTTCTGATTCTTCCTTACCTAACCTGTCCCATTGATCTACTTTTCTATTTTTAAATCAATACCAAATAATTTCAGTCTTTCCTTATAAAAATAATTTGAGGTCTGGAAGTGTTATTTCCATTTCATCATTTTTTATTCCCATTATGTCCTGTGAGATTCTAACCCTTTATTCCTCCAAATAAATTTAATGCTAAATACCAAATAGCATTTTTCTAAATTTATAATGGCAATATAACTACCTCCTTGATAATTTGATTAATAAATCTCTAAATTAATTTATGTAGTGTTTTTGTTTTTGTTACATTAATGCAACCCAGCTGTGAAATGTAGATTTCCCTTCAATTAATTTTCATTCTTTATTTTTCTATGGAGTATTTTAGTGTTTTGTAATTACATTTCTAGCTTTTCTAAAGAGATCACATATGAAAATTGTAAGAGTGAAGACTGACAACATAGTGCCTTTTTTGTTTTTGCTTTTTGGAGGGAAATTGGGGTTAAGCGACTTGCCCAAGATTACACAGCTAGTTTGTGTGTGTGTGTGTGTGTGTGTGTGTGTGTGTGTGTGTGTGTGTGTGTGT